>NC_142544.1:6880000-7055000 GCF_056151865.1 Erythranthe guttata | reverse complement strand
GTGCCAAATTTAGCCTATTTTTGGCACGGCCGTGCCAACTGCAGAAGTTGGGCAGAAGGTTTCGGCGATTCTCGTGCGGCCGTGTGAGATTTTGACTGATTTTCGCGCGGCCGCGCCAAAACACTTTGGAGACAATTTTGGACTTTTAATCACACAAGGAAACCTAGAATCATCTACCAAGTTGGGGGGACATCTATTTAAGGGCACACCAAGCACGGATTAAAAGACTTTGGCACAACCTTGGAGCGAGAGGAGCGAGAGAACGAAGAATCGAAGACGGAGAATTGACAAATCTTCATCACAATTCTTCTTTCATAATCTATTTCTTTTTATGTTTTTATGATGTTTTTCTTAGAGAACATGAGTAGCTAAGTTTTTAATCTAGGATTTTATTGGAACCCTATGTGGGGATGGTGAACCCGTTTTCTTGAGATTATGCAATTATGATTTTATGATTATTTCTTATACTAGTTATGATTGTTAGTGCATGAACTTGATCAATTTATGTGCTTTATCTGTGATTATTGGGATTGACTCGACAGAGCTATTTTGATAATTAGACGGTAAGTATAAGAACCTTCGAGTAGTTTTCACCGGATCAGTGTGTCAATTGCATGTGGTGTCGTAGACATACAGATATCACCTTAGGTAGCCATTTACGAGACTTGTTAGTTAATGCTTTATTCATAATTTGTTTGCATAGACACATAGTGAACCGTTTATGGATACTAGACTCATAATACACGCGACAGCGGGTTATGAGTAAATTAGTGTCACGGGTTAATAATCATGAATCATATATTTCATAATTTAGGGGTTTCGGGTGAGCAATTCTTGCATAGGGGGAAGATAAAATCCTAGGTTCGTTTTTATTGATATTTTCTCGTGTTTAATTGCTTTCATAATTAGTTTAATTATTTAGTTGATTAAATTTGACAACTTTGCGTAGGCTGGATAAAAATCATAATTGTTATAATTGGGTACTTATGATTAGATAATTTGAGTATTCCCTGTGGGTCGACATCCGACTCTCACGAGTCCACTTTTACTACTTGTTTGCGATACGTGCACTTGCGTGTTAGGTATTTAGCCCCAACAAGTTTTTGGCGTCATTGCCGGGGAATGCGGCTGAATTATCTATTTATCCTAATATTGAATTTGAGCAATTTTTCTTACTTCAGCCGTTTTATTTATTTTATTTAATTATTTATTTGTGTTAGGTACTTTTTATGCGACAATGGAAGAAGAGAATAATCGTAGGGGAGATGACCAAGGGCGCATACCGAATGCGGCAGGAAATATCGTCAACGAGCAAGAGCAATTGCAGCTAATTAATCCCCCACCTCGTCAATGAGCATTGCATGAGTACACCGTTCCAACACTCAATGGGTTTCAATCAAGCATCCAGCAGCCCCCCATTGAAGCTAACAATTTCGAAATTCGAGCGGGACTCCTTACGATGCTCCAAAACAATGGGTTGTTCAGCGGATTAGCTCATGAAGATCCACATCTTCACTTGGTCAACTTTCTCGAAACTTGTGATTCGCATAAGATGAACGGAGTATCACCTGAAGCACTGCAGCTCCGCCTGTTCAAGCACTCTTTACAAGGAGCAGCCCGAGAATGGTTACAAACTCGTGCACCGCACTCCATCTCGTCTTGGCCCCAGCTAGCACAACTCTTCATGAACACATATAACTCCCCAACAAAAACTGCAAGAATCCGGAGAGAAATACAAAATTTCATACAAGAAGCCGGTGAAGCACTATTCGAGACGTGGGAGCGGTTCAAACAATTAATTCGGAGATGCCCGAATCATGGACTTCAAGAGTGGCGGCAACTTCAAATATTTTATGATGGATTGCAAGATAATTCGAGAACGGTGCTCGATTCAGCAGCTGGCGGTATGTTCATGAGCTTGACCTATGACGAAGCTTACGAACTTTTGGAGCGAATCGCAAGAAACAAATACATGCGGGCATCGGATCGGTCAAATAGCGGAGCCGTTAAGACAGGAGGAATTTTAGAGTTAGACGGGGTCACCGCAATAACTGCCCAGTTAGAAAAGCTATCAAAGCAAGTAGCAACTTTGCAGACTCAGCAAGTCCATGCAGTGCAAGGTCCTAACCAGTGCTTAGAAGAAACGGAGTCTCTAAATTACGTGAATGACACCAACCGACAACAGAGGAACCCGTACTCCAACACATATAATTTGGGATGGAAAGATCACCCCAACTTTGAATTGGGAGGAACTCAACAAGGACAAAGGCAAGCACCACCTCAAGGTCAACCTCCTAATTATTCACGACCAACTCCCGGATTCCAAAATCCGCCTCAAGCTACACCCCAAGGTGGAGATCTCGCAAACATCTTAGCTCAATTTATGACATCCACTCAAGCCTCCATACGAAATTTGGAAACACAAATGGGTCAACTTGCAACCCAGCTAAACGCGAGGCCATCGGGAGCATTGCCGTCGAATACGGAAGATCCTTGAAAGAGCAACATCAAGCAGTGCAATGCGGTAAGTTTAAGGAATGGGAGACAATTGGAGGAAGCCCCACGAAAAGAGAAGAGAAACACGGTAATCGAGAAGCCGAGTGTGATTGGGGAAAAAGAAGCAACTCACGAAGAATCACTATCATCAAAAGTGAAATCACGAGCCCCTCCAATTCCATACCCTCAAATGTTTCTAAAGAAAAAGCTCGATGCCGAATACCAAGGGTTTTTAGACAAGTTGAAGGAGATTCACATAAATATCCCTTTTATCGAAGCCCTTCAAAAGATGCCAAAGTGGGTGAAATTCCTCAAGGAGCTCGTGACAAAGAGGAAGAAATTGCAAGGGAACGAGATGATCCAACTCACGGGCAATGCAGTGCAATTATTACACGGCCCCTTCCACAAAAACTCGGCGATCCAGGTAAGTTCACTATCCCGTGTACTATAGAAGGTAAGAATTTTAGATCGCTCATTGATTTAGGCGCTAGCATTAATCTTATGCCTTATTCCACTTATAAAAATCTTGTGAACCGACGGCTATAACTCTTCAATTAGCCGATAGGTCTTTAATTTATCCAAAAGGTATTTTAGAGAATGTGCTAGTAAAAGTGAACAAATTTATCTTCCCTGTTGATTTTGTTATACTTGATATAGATGAAGATAGGGAGATACCTCTTATTTTAGGAAGGCCGTTTTTAGCCACGTCGAAAACTCTAATTAATTGTGCTAGTGGTGATCTTACAATGACGGTGCATGATCAAACGATCAAATTTAATGTTTTTAGTGCTAATAAAAATCCATGTGATAATAATTATTGTTTTGCTATTGATCTTATGGATTTTACAAATCATGAAAATATTGATGTTTTGATCTTGGACCATGGGAAAGCATCTTTGAGTGCAGGAGATGATGGCGGAAACGGGAGTCGGAAGGAGCAAGTTTATTCTATGAACTCAATTTCAACTCTTCCGAGAGATAGTCAAAAGAGTTGGGGTTTTAAAGACGATGTTGGCAAGCCTCATGACATCAAGAAGAATAAATTCAAGGGCATTCTTAAGCGAACCAGTCGAAAGAAGAATCGGATCAACCCATTTATTCAAGACTTTCTGCAAAAGGAAGTGAGGAGATGGGTTCAAAAGCTAAGGAATTGAAGAGCAGGAACAAAGTCTGGCTGAAGACTATAAACTTAGCGCTTCACGGGAGGCAACCCGAGATTTTCGTTTTTTTTTTTAATTTATTTTTTCTTGTTTTATTTTATTTATTTATTTTATAAGCATGCAAGCTAACAATTTAAGCATATTTTTAATTTTCAGGACCAAGAAATCGCAGCTCTGGCGCTCATACGGCCGTCCCAAAACAAGGCAAAATGTCATACGACCGTCTGGGAAATCCGGGAAGCTACTGTCTGATTTTGGCTTGGGGCGCGGCCGCGCGAGAAAAACACTATAATCTCACACGGCCGTGCGAGAAACAGACAACTACTGCCCAATTTTGGCAATTCGCACGGCCGTGCGGAAAACAGTTCAAAAACTGACACGGTCGTACCAGATGGATAGAAGCACAATAAAAGGCAAAAATTTCAACAGCCCGGAGATGGCCATGTCGACTAGTCAGGTGTTTTCTATCCTTGAACTTCGTGCTAATTACATTGAGGGCAATGTAAATTTTAAGTTTGGGGGTGGATAATTACTTGCTTTTATGTGCCTTAATTTTTTAGTTTGCATGCCTTAGAATTTTTTTTATGTTTAGTTGTTTTGGTTTATTTATAGCTTTCGAAAAAAAAATTGTGTTGAGATAAATGCTTCGATGAATCATGATGATGAAAGATGGTTGATGTTTAATGATGAAATTGCTTGCTTTATCTTGATTGTGATTGAATTCTGGTGAGCTTTTGATTCAAAGTGTCGTAGGAAGGAGTCATTGTTAGGAATCACGAATTATGCCTTGCTTTGGTTGAAAGTTTTGTGTTTTAAAACGTGGAATTAATTTATGCTATATCATATGCTATTCGGTTTTAGAACTTGCCTTACGAATTTACAAAGTGAAATATTAAATTGTTGAGCAATTTGGGAAGTGATTTGGGCCATCTTTGAACCGTTTGAGCTTTTCAAGCCTACCTTTAAATTTTTATCATTCGAACCTTGATGGAGCCTTGGAGAAACGGTGTTCTTTCTTTTAGCCAATGTGTACAAGGTAGAATAAATGGAGATTCTTGAAAAATTACCCTTTGGAGTTCGGTTGGAAAATTTTATAAGGTCCTTCTTCTTCCTCTACAAAAAAAAAAAAAAAAAAAAAAAAAAAAAAAAGAAAAAGAAAAAGAAAAAATAATAAAAAAAAGAAAAAAAAAAAAAAAAAAAAAATAGAAGAAGAAAGAGAGAGAAGAAGAAGAGACTAGAAGGGAGATGAAAGGACTAGTTGTTGAATTTTTGTTTGAAAGCTCGATCCATTGTCTTAAGAGCAAAAGTGGAGACTTTTGAACTCTTAAAAATCGAGTTTATTAAAAGTCCTTAGAGGTGAATTCATTGTTTCAAACGCTTATCTTTCAAAATTTGGCGTAATCACCTCAATTCAAGAAACATAGCCACATATACCCATATTTCCTACCTCGAACCAAAAAGCCCAACATTTGAAAGCCAAAAAGTCCCAATGATCCCAATAGCTCAATTATTTGATACTAGCCGAGTAGAGAAATTTGGGGAGTCTTTAGAGTTGAATATTATTATGTAAGTATAAATTTTCTCCATTTTTTATTTGCAAATATGGGGTACTTGAAGCGATAGCATGGGTTGTGGTTTTTGGCAAAGGGTGAGTGAATACGTATCTTTGAATTACGAGCTTGTAATTTTTTTAGAATTGTCATGATAATTGCAAGTTCTGAAAACATGAAATTGACCATTAATCTATGTGATGAGAGGCATTTGTTGAAAGTGTTGCTTTGAAGGTTCCTAGTTTTTGCTTGAGGACAAACAAAAGTTCAAGCTTGGGGGTGTGTTGAGCGTATATTTTACACTCAATGTATACTTTCGTACGAGGATTTTTGTATACTTTTATTGATTTAATGATGCTTAATGAGTCGTTTATTGTATTTTAGGTACAACTTGACGATTTGGAAGTTATAGGGACGAAACGAGCCAAACAAGGTCAAAAACGGGCAAAAACGGAAGAAAACAAAATATGCTGAAAATTGGCTGAAAAGTGCCCGCGCGGCCGTGCCAAATTTAGCCTATTTTTGGCACGGCCGTGCCAACTGCAGAAGTTGGGCAGAAGGTTTCGGCGATTCTCGTGCGGCCGTGTGAGATTTTGACTGATTTTCACGCGGCCGCGCCAAAACACTTTGGAGACAATTTTGGACTTTTAATCACACAAGGAAACCTAGAATCATCTACCAAGTTGGGACATCTATTTAAGGGCACACCAAGCACGGATTAAAAGACTTTGGCACAACCTTGGAGCGAGAGGAGCGAGAGAACGAAGAATCGAAGACGGAGAATTGACAAATCTTCATCACAATTCTTCTTTCATAATCTATTTCTTTTTATGTTTTTATGATGTTTTTCTTAGAGAACATGAGTAGCTAAGTTTTTAATCTAGGATTTTATTGGAACCCTATGTGGGGATGGTGAACCCGTTTTCTTGAGATTATGCAATTATGATTTTATGATTATTTCTTATACTAGTTATGATTGTTAGTGCATGAACTTGATCAATTTATGTGCTTTATCTGTGATTATTGGGATTGACTTGACAGAGCTATTTTGATAATTAGACGGTAAGTATAAGAACCTTCGAGTAGTTTTCACCGGATCAGTGTGTCAATTGCATGTGGTGTCGTAGACATACAGATATCACCTTAGGTAGCCATTTACGAGACTTGTTAGTTAATGCTTTATTCATAATTTGTTTCCATAGACATATAGTGAACCGTTTATGAATACTAGACTCATAATACACGCGACAGCGGGTTATGAGTAAATTAGTGTCTCAGGTTAATAATCATGAATCATATATTTCATAATTGAGGGGTTTCGGGTGAGCAATTCTTGCATAGGGGGAAGATAAAATCCTTGGTTCGTTTTTATGGATATTTTCTCGTGTTTAGTTGCTTTCATAATTAGTTTAATTATTTAGTTGATTAAATTTGACAACTTCGCGTAGGCTGGATAAAAATCATAATTGTTATAATTGGGTACTTAGGATTAGATAATTTGAGTATTCCCTGTGGGATCGACATCCGACTCTCACGAGTCCACTTTTACTACTTGTTTGCGATACGTGCACTTGCGTCTTAGGTATTTAGCCCCAACAGTACCCCCAGGTCCCAAAACCCCACACCTGCCATGACGTGAATTTCATGGCAGCCCCCCCCCCCCCCCCCCCCCCCCCCCCCCCCACCTCAAGACGTCAATTGAATTTAAAAGAAAAAAGAAAACAAAAAGAGAGAAGAGAAAAGAAAAATCTATTGTACTGATAATTAGTAGAATAAATTTGAGAAGGTTTTCTACAAGTTCAAAACTCGAATTATAGTACTATTTCTATGATTTTTTGTGCTAACATGACGGGAGAAGAACTTGTTTGGGAGAGAGAAAAAGACCGACGTTTGAGATTTTAGAGAGAGAAAGAAATTTTATTATGTGCAGGATCTAGTAATTTCTATGTGGAATTTAGCATTTCAATTTCTTTAATTGCCCTTAGGGTTGTCTGTAAATAATTTAGTTTTTAAAATGCCACTTAATATAATACATAAGACATATTCTGACTCTTTATTCTTTCAGAAATAATTTACAGTTGTGAAATCCCTAAATCTCTTCCATGTTCACACATTTCCAATTTTTTTTCGAGTGTACCGAGACAAATTCATCACACAAGCGAATTCATTTGTATTTATTTATGTTCATTGTCGAAGGTGCTTGATATACATAGAAAAAAATATTTTTTATTTCTTAGCTTGTCTCATGAACATATTTCTATATTATTATGACATATTCTACTGCATAGGATCACAAGTGTCTCTTGGGACGATGAATTATAGTTGACATATTTTAATGAAAAAAATTGATTTACAAATAAAAAAAACATTCAGAAATTTTCATAAGATTTTGGAAAATATATAAGATTTTTCTTTTTATCATAAGATTTTTGAAAAACATTCAGAAATTTTCAAAAATTCACTTTTTATCGAGATTGGAAAATATATAAGATTTTGCTTTTTGATGCAATTTTAACTTTTTTAAATCCCCCCCCCCCCCCCCCCCCACCCCCCCCACAAAAAAAAAAAAAAGGGAAAATTATAGTTACAAACAAAATGTTATGTGTATTTTACATTATACGTGGTTAAGAAAATTGATTTTTCGCCGATTTGAATCGCAAATTTTGGATTTTGAAAAACTTTTTTTATTCCTTTTATGAAGTTTCAGTTTTCATTTTTTCTTAACTAATTAAATTTAGATTTTCACGTACTAATAAAATTGATTTTTTTTTAAGTTCCTTGGCTTTATGTGGATAAATTTTGTTAAATGTATAGATGTAACTGATACTTTGGTAATAAGTTGAAAAAATGTTTTTTTTTTTGTTTTCCTTGAATTGACTATTTTGATTAGTTTTACATGAGAAAATATTAGATGTGGAAATCGGAATGGAATTTCCGAAATCCACTAATTCCGATATGAAAATACCCTAATTTGAAAACTGTATTTTTCATTCCGACTTCCGAAGTTTGGATTTTCGAGAATTTATTTGGAACGGAATTGGAATGCTATACAAAATTACAGAAACTTCGAAATTTTCGATCAAATTTTAGTTCCGGATATCTCTATAGTTTTTCGAAATATATATGATATATATATTTTCTGATTCCATAATATAATTTATGTTATATTTTATATGAAAAATATAAATGCCAATGGGTCAACTAAATTAAAACCTTAATAAAGATTAATTGGTATCATAAATTTTATGTTGCATTTTTTCTTATAAGAAAATATATGTTTAAATTTGTTGTTTCGAGATCTGTTTTTATGTAGTGCATTTTGTCGAACTCTCTTTTGAATTTTCTTGCATTTTCCTGCAAAATTAAAAAAAAATAATAAAATAAAAATAAAAAAAATAAAAAAATAAAAAAAAGAAAAATTACCAGAACGAGAAAGAATGGATCACCAAAGTCCTTTTGAATAATCTGTTTTCATGACTATAGCGCTCAAAATTACCCAAAGTATTCTTTAAATTCTCATTAAAGATGAAAAATAATATCAAATAACAATTTCTTTTCTCAAATATCATGTGTCAAACAACAAACTAACTGAAGGATTATTGTTTTAACTAAAATAATATAACTTATGATTTTTTTAAAACAATAAAAATATAAATCAAATCTAAATGGATTATTATTTTATATAAACAAGAATGTTTTTATCTATACAACCCTAGATATAGCCATGGAAGCATTTTTGTCAATTTCTTTTTGGTTCTTTTTTATCAAACTATTTTTTGAATAAAAAAGTCCACTTTTAAGAATTTTTTAAAATGGAAAACTCAATACAAATAATATGAAAGTATTAAATGAAAGAATATCATATCCCTAGTTTGTTTTTTTTTGAATTCTTACTAATTCTTGAAAATACTCGCTTCATCATCACAATAAATATTAGAAAAAGAGGTACAAATTTGCACGCATAATCACGTCGTATGCACGCTTTTTGCACGTGATTTCGGTTGGAGTACCAAAGTTAAGGAATTATCCTATTTTTGTCAGCTCTTATGTTTCATCAACATTTTTTTTATATAATTCACCCTTGATTAAGCTAATTATTTCTGATTTAAAACTGCATTTGATGTAGGTAAATTATGTTATTTAAGGTTTGCACAGCTGGAGGAGGCCGATATAGAGAGCTTCAACTGATTCTCAAGAGAGTCGGATTCAGACTCGGATTTCAGAGCTGCATCAGCTTCCATCTCCACCGGTCGAGCCTATGGCTCCTCTATCGGCCGAGGAACTGGCGCCATCAAATGGAAGCTGATGCAGCTCTGAATCCGAGTCTGACTCCGACTCAGGTAGAATATGTTGTAGCTCTATATCGGCCTTCTCCAGCTGTGCAAACTTAAATAACACAATTTACATACATTAAATGCAGTTTAAAATCAAATGTAAGTAGCTTGATCAAGGGTTAATTATATAAAAGAAAAAAAATGTTAATGAGAAATAAGAGCCGACGAAAATAGGATAATTCTTTAACTTTGGTACCGAAATCACGTGCAAAACGCGTGCATATGACGTGATAATGCGTGCAAATTTGTACCTGTTTTTCTATATTTGGACTTTCGTTACATTAGTTTGAGTAAATTATCAAATAGCAACCCAAAATTAACAAATAAAAAACATGTCAAACCCAAATTTAACAACTAAAAACATGTCACATTGAGGCGTTCGAAGGATAGAGGCGCGTTAGGAGAAGACGGTAAATATTTATACTATATTTCAAAACGACGTCGTTTTGTATAAATCAGTTTGGTTTGCGTAATTGGTTCGGTAATTTTTTTATTCTTCATACACAAACTTATATTTTATGGTTTATGTTAAGTGTATATTTTTACACTTTATCGTATCTTTTTATTTGAGCTTTTGGTGTGTTTTAACGATAATTGGTGCTTAAAAAGTTGATTTATTGTATTTTAGGTACAAATTGAAGAATTGGAAAAGTATGGGGTCAAAACTGTAATTTTGGCGAAAATAAGGGTCAAAAGTGAAAATATCAAAATTCTGAAGATTTAAAGCTGAGACCCCCGTCCCGGTTTTAGTTCAAATTGTGAGACCCCCGTCCGAGACTCCGAAGTTGCGCAGTAAAGGAATTTTAATTGTACAAGGAAACTGCCTTCTTCCCCAAGTTCTTCACCCTATATAAGACCAAGCCAAGCACACAATTAGCCATCTTTTTACGCAATTTCAAGAGCAACAAAGCATTAACGAAGACGAAGAATTCGAAGACTTCAAGCAAAGATTTATCGTTTATGATTTATTTTATTTGCGTTTTTGCTTTAATCACGAGTAGCTAAATTACTTGTTTCTAGGATTTTATTTGGAACCCTATGTGGGATTTATGAACCCTTTTCTATGATTTTATGCAAGTTTTAATTCCGGATTATTTCTTCTACTTGTTTTATTAAGTTCATGAAACTGGCCACTTGATGCGCTTTTATGTTATTGTTAATCGCATGAATCGGAAGATCGGGTTAATAATTAGAACTGTGGTAGAAGAATCTTTGTGGTATTAACATAGGAATATAGTTAATCTCTTAGGTAGCCATTATTGAGATTTGTGCTTAATGATGTGTTCTAGAATTAATTGCATAGGAATATAGTAATTGAATCTAGAATATTAGAATTGTAATACACGCGGAAGCGGGTTATGATTATTTTAGCATCTCAGGTTAATAATCCGGGTTAATTGCTTGCATAATTGAAGGAATTGGGGGAATAATAATCACATAGGGGAAGAATAAAATCCTAGGCTCGTTTACTCTGATAAATCTTCGTGTTTAATTTGCTTTCTTGCTTTGTCGTTTTAATTTATTTTAGTTAACTCCCTCTAAAGTCGACTGTGTAGGGTGGGCTTGATAATAATTGGTAGAATTTAGCGTCTAGGATTAGATAATTAAATATTCCCTGTGGGTTCGATATCCGGACTTAATTGTCCACTATATTACTTGTACGATACGTGCACTTGCGTGTAGGTTTTCGGCCAACAAGTTTTTGGCGCCGTTGCCGGGGAATATTTTAATTATTTATCTTATTCTAGCTCTAGATTTGAACAATTTTCACGATTCACCCATTTAATTTTCGTTTTATTTTATTTTTGTTTTAGGTACGTTGTATGCGCAGGAGACTCGATCTCGCTAGAGAACCGTTTGATCCCGAAATCGAACGCACTTTTCGAGCCGCTAGGAGACTTCAACGCGCAAATAATATAATGGAGGACGAATAACGCAGGGCCGCGGGTAATTTACTCGAGGCCAACGGAAACCAAGTGCAAGACCCTCCCCCTCAACTTCCAGCACAGCCAGCAGTTCGTCCACGAGCACTTCAAGATTACATAATCCCAACTCTAGACGGATTCCGCTCGAGCATCCAATATCCACCCATTGAGGCGCATAATTCGAGTATTCAAAGTAAATGGAAATCGACTCAAACACTATTGGGGAGATGGTGGCGAACGTCAAGTGGCCTTGGTCACCTTTGCTTAACGAGAAAGAAGCAACGTCCGGCTGAAGACTTTAAACTTAGCGCTTCTCGGGAGGCAACCCGAGCTTTATTGTTTTTCGTATTTTTCTTTAATTTTTCGTTTCGTTTTTAGTATCATAAGCATGCATTCTAATTTCTTATTTGAATTTTACTTTTCAGGGTCGAAAACGTGATCGAGGGTCGAGTCGGGCGTCCGGAAAAAAAAAAAAAAAAAAAAAAAAAAAAAAAAAAAAAAGAAAAAGGGACCAAGGGTTGAGACGGCCGTCCGAAAATTGGTTATAAAACCGGGATGGCCGTCCCGGAACCAGAGAAGACCGGTAATTTCCAGACGCCCGTCCCATAAATGGGCATAAAACCCGGACGGCCGTCCCGGAAACAGAGAGGGCCGATAATTCTCGGACGGCCGTCCGAGAAATAGGCATAAAAATGGGACGGCCGTCCGAGGCTATTACTGGGCGTTTTAAATTCTAAAAATTAGATTTTGCCCCCATTCTTCCTAAACCCTTCTCTTTCATCCTCTCAACCTCCCACACACAATTTTCGAATTTTTGAACTTCTCTTCCAAAAATTCTTCAATTTCACACATATAATTCACTCTCGCATTCTCAAATTATTAATTTGTGTTGGTATTGACAGGGAGGCTAGAGAATCGAACCAACTTCTTCAAAATCTCATCTTTCAAGGCACGCCCACAAGGTGTTCGACAAATTGCCTCAACCAAATTTGGAAGACGTTTCTCATCCAATTCTTACCGCATCCACTCCAAAACTTCTCCCAAATATGTCGTCCAACAAACGAGGTCGCACGAATGAAGCTTCATCTTCCAAAGGCAAAGGCAAAGGCAAGAAAGGCGCCACCAAAACGACGGTTCCTTTTCCCGAAAAAGAAGCTTTTAGTGTGGAAGGCGCCGCTGCTCTATTCGATAAACAAAGCAAAAAGACTGTCATCACGGAACGAGCCTTGACAATCACGTTGTCACATTTCGCAAATCTTAACCAAGAAATCATAAGATGAGGATGGCAAAGGTTGTGTGAACCGGAGCCAATTTATAATATCTCAATCGTGCGAGAATTCTACGCCAACACGTTGGCACTCAAAATTCCAAGTCAATCCACAAGTGTAGTGCGCAACATCTATGTTGAGTGGGAAGCAAAAGATATAAGTCAATATTACAGACTCCCCGTATTTAATGCACAATTGGCGAGAGATGAGAAACGAAGTCACCAAAGAGCAAATTGGTGACGTGTTGAGTGACGGGCATCCAATGTGGATTGAATACCCGGACAAGGGGACGTATGAGCTAAATTGGAAAAGCATTAATTATGAAGGCAAAGCATGGTTGACGTTCATTTGTGCCAACATAATCCCGACTACTTCATTTAGTCGGATCAACCACGAACGGTGTGCGCTCGCCTATTACATTATCACGGGTAAGCCCGTCGATGTTGGGACCGTCATGTATGATCAATTGTGGAGGACAATGCAAAATAATACAAAAGGCATCTTCTTCCCTAGCCTTGTAACGGGTTTATACAAAAGAAAGAGGGTCCCCAAATTACCAAACGATATCGAGCTCAACATCCGGAAGCCGATTGCCGACTATACGGCCTTGCTATTCAAAGAAGCCACCTATGACGAGCCGCAAGCCGCTCTTCAAGCCTGAGACGAGCCCGAAGCCTCAAGCTCCCGTTCCGATCGACGATTCCGCAAGAAGATGGAGCGAGAGATGATAATTACTCGGAACCGATTGACTACCGTCGAGCATAAAGTCAATACGGTGGAGGCACTTCAACGGTGGTCGAGCAAGATGCTACAAGCTATTGTCCAACACTTGGGATGCGGGACGCCCGATTGCATCGAACCGGCACCTTTACCGGCACCCATTCTTGAGCCCGTACCCGAGCTTTCCGATGAGGACGAGCGTGAGAGAGCGAGGGAGGAGCACCCCGATCACATCGACTCCGACTAAATCAGGTGTTTTCTATCCTTAAACTTTGTGTTAATTTCGTTGAGGGCAACGGAAATTTTAAGTTTGGGGGTGAAAAACATGTTATTTTTGTGCTTATTTGTTTTAGTTTGCATGCATTAGGTTTTAATTCGTTTTTATTGTTTTTCTCGTTTTTCCGGAATATAAAAAAAAAAAAAAAATTGCTTGAGTCGAATGCATCGATGATTTATGATGATGAGAGATGATCAATGTTTGATGATGAAATTGCTTGTTTTATGTGATAAGGATTTGATGTTTGTTTAGCTTTCGATTCAACGGGACTTAGAAGCGAATTATTGCTAGGAATCACATTTTGTGCATTGCTTTTGTTGAATGTTTTGTATTTTAAATTTGGAATTAATTTGTGCTAGATCATGCTATGTTCGGTTTTAAGACTCACTTTAGAAAATTTATGATACGAAGTATTGAGTAGTGAGTGATTTGGGATATGATTTGGGCCTTCTTTGAACCGTTTGAGCCTTTCAAGCCAACTTTTTTATCGAAATTATCCTTAGAACCTTGTTTTGAGCATCGGAGAAAAGGTGTTCTTTCTTTTAGCCAATGTGTAAGGTAGAATAGGTGGAGATTCTTGAAAAAATTATCCCTTGGAGTTCGGTCGAAATTTTTTATAAGGTCCTTCTTCTTCTTCTTCGAAAAAAAAAAGAAAAAAAAAAGAAAAAGAAGAAGACAAATATCTATGCTTCTATATATATATATATAAAATAAAAAAAAAAAAAAAAAAAGAGAAAAAGAAGAAGAAGAAGAAGAAGAGACTAGAAGGGAGAAATAAGGACTAGTTGTTGAAATATTTTTGAAAACTCGATCCATTGCCTCAAAAGCAAAAGTGGAGACTGTTGAACTTTTGAGAATCGAGTTTATTAAAGTCCGTAGAGGTGAATTCATTGTTTCAAACGCCTATCTTTCAAATTTTGGCGTAATCACCTAAATTCAAGAAGAATAGCCACACATACCCATATTTCCTACCTCGAACCAAAGAGCCTAACAATTGAAAGCCACAAAGCCCCAATGATCCCAATAGCTTAATATTAGATATTAGTAGAGTAGAATAATTTGGTGAGTATTTGGAGTCAAGCATATGCATGTAAGTATAAATTTTTTCTATCTTTAATTTGCAAATATTGGATGCTTGAAGCAGTTGTATGAATTGTGGTTTTTGGTAATGGTGAGTGACTAAGTGTTGTTGAATTTTGAGCTTGCGAATGCCTAAGAATTGTCATTATAATTACAAGTTCTGAAAACGTGAAGTTGATCATTGATCTATGTGATGAGATGTTATCGTTGAGTTATTTGCTTATTGGTAAATTTTGCTTGAGGACAAGCAAAAGTTCAAGTTTGGGGGTGTGTTAAGTGTATATTTTTACACTTTATCGTATCTTTTTATTTGAGCTTTTGGTGTGTTTTAACGATAATTGGTGCTTAAAAAGTTGATTTATTGTATTTTAGGTACAAATTGAAGAATTGGAAAAGTATAGGGTCAAAACTGCAATTTTGGCGAAAATATGGGTCAAAAGTGAAAATATCAAAATTCTGAAGATTTAAAGCTGAGACCCCCGTCCCAGTTTTAGTTCAAATTGTGAGACCCCCGTCCGAGACTCCGAAGTTGCGCGAATTTTAATTGCACAAGGAAACTGCCTTCTTCCCCAAGTTCTTCACCCTATATAAGACCAAGCCAAGCACACAATTAGCCATCTTTTTACGCAATTTCAAGAGCAACAAAGCAATAACGAAGACGAAGAATTCGAAGACTTCAAGCAAAGATTTATCGTTTATGATTTATTTTATTTGCGTTTTTGCTTTAATCATGAGTAGCTAAATTACTTGTTTCTAGGATTTTATTTGGAACCCTATGTGGGATTTATGAACCCTTTTCTATGATTTTATGCAAGTTTTAATTCCGGATTATTTCTTCTACTTGTTTTATTAAGTTCATGAAACTGGCCACTTGATGCGCTTTTATGTTATTGTTAATCGCATGAATCGGAAGATCGGGTTAATAATTAGAACTGTGGTAGAAGAGCCTTTGTGGTATTAACATAGGAATATAGTTAATCTCTTAGGTAGCCATTATTGAGATTTGTGCTTAATGATGTATTCTAGAATTAATTGCATAGGAATATAGTAATTGAATCTAGAATATTAGAATTGTAATACACGCGGAAGCGGGTTATGATTATTTTAGCATCTCAGGTTAATAATCCGGGTTAATTGCTTGCATAATTGAAGGAATTGGGGGAATAATAATCACATAGGGGGAAGAATAAAATCCTAGGCTCGTTTACTCTGATAAATCTTCGTGTTTAATTTGCTTTCTTGCTTTGTCGTTTTAATTTGCTTTTTAATTTATTTTAGTTAACTCCCTCTAAAGTCGACTGTGTAGGGTGGGCTTGATAATAATTGGTAGAATTTAGCGTCTAGGATTAGATAATTAATATTCCCTGTGGGTTCGATATCCGGACTTAATTGTCCACTATATTACTTGTACGATACGTGCACTTGCGTGTAGGTTTTCGGCCAACAGTTTATCAAAAGTAAATTACCGTACATGCGATTTTAGGTCCAAACGGTGCATATTGGCTCGGTTTTTTTTCGGTTTTCGGTTCGACTTTTCGGTTTCTCGGTTTTTTTCTCACCCCTAATTAAAGTAAAAGTTTTATTACTTGAGTTATTAATGAAGGGAGGTAAAGGTGTTACATTTGATACTTCTCAGGGTTGAGTGTTACAACGCCTATAATTAAAGCGAAATTTTGACAAAGTCCTCTCATCACACAAGTGCTATTCCAATGAGCCCAAATTTATCTCGTATTTTTAAGATAAATCCAAAACGTCGTTTATTAATAAAAAATTAATCAAGTATCACAATCATACCCTTATCTTATTATAACATATCTTAGGTTTGAATATAAATATAATTAATATCTGTTCCTTTAATATCACGTTCTCAATCACACTAAAAAATCTCTCCTTGAACATAAATAAACGTGTATCTCTTTTTTCTCTCTAGATCTGATTTTTTTTCCCTTTTTTCATTCACCATTGCGCCTCTCTTTTCCGTTTAGCCTTCGCGCGTTTCTCTTTTCTCTTCACCGGCGCCGCCTCCACCCCTATTTCCTCTCTCTTCATTGTCGCCGAGCAATCTCTATGCGGTGGTACAAAAATGTATTTTTTTTTTGTCATTTCATCATCTTTCTATGGATTTAGCTAGGGTTTGTGGGGGCAATCCCTATTTGATAACGATACTGTGAAAAAGACTATTAATTCATATAAATTATTATTTTGAACAAGATGATTATATTATTTCTAATTTTGCACATTGGATAATTTTTTTGTAATAAAATTTTGGCATCGGAACTATGCATGACTAGCTTCATAAATTAGTCATATTGGTGTTATATTGCATAAATCTCTTGAAACGGAAAATGGTTGAGGAAATAACAATTATATTAAAAAGAACGATAGTGGTCATACATTGCATATTAGTAGGTTTGACTGAATTTATTTATGAAAGATTCCCAGATCTTATTCCTACCAACGATGGTGTGACAATAAGGTTCACTTTTGAAAATCAGCTTTCATTTGCTAATTAATGTTTTTCTTGTTCAGATTGATATAGTGACCCTCGTCGACTTTGTTGGGGGTGTTGTACTTGTCTTGCACTTTTTTCTGGACACAGTAGGGGTTTACGTTTCAAATGCTGGATTTTCGAATAGTTGATTTACGCATATTGGATTTACGAATAGTAAATTTACATTCTTTTTTATTTGTTATTTTTTGAGTTGTGTTACTAGGGAATTACATATGTTTTTAGTGGATTTCGATAAGTTTGTTGTGGATTATGTTAATATTAGCGTGGATTACGTTAATTTTACAATTTTACGGTAATTTACAATGGTTTTCGATAAATTTATAGTGGTATCCGATGATATATAGAGGATTTTAATTTTCGTAACCCTGGTGGAAAAAAATTGAAATAAAAAAAAAAGCAAAAAATTAAAATAAAATATATAATTATTCTATTCAAATTATTTTATTTTTATTTTATAACTTATTATGGATTACTTATATGTGAAAAAAAACATAAATATTTGAGAAGTCCTTCCAACTTCCATCACAAATATTATATTATTAGTTTTGAATATTTGTAATTAATAGATGTATTTGAATTAATTTAAGAAAATAATTTGAATTTTAAATGAATATATTAATTTTGCATAGACCCCCGTGTGTTGAAAAACCATGCACCAAATCTCCTATGTTACAAAAAACTTGCATACAATCCTCTCTATAGGTATTAATGTTAAGTGTGAACCATTATCGGAAATGGCCAAATAGGGATTTCATGCAAGAAAAAATGAACACATGGAGGTTTTACTTAATAAAAGGAACACAGAGAGATTTAGTGCAAGTTTGTCATAACACAGGGATTTTAATGTTGTTTAATAGGGAAACAATCACCCACAAGGGAATTAGAAAAATATATAAACTTCTAATAAAATAATTATATATTTTAGAAACCCAATTTTTTTAATACATAATAACTATATTATATAAAAATTGTTTAAAAAACATTGGTCACACGTATTAAATTTCTATTTTTCATATTGTAACCGAATAAATATATATGACTTAATTTAAGAAAATAATATGAAATTTAAACGAATAAATTAATTTGGCATAAGATCCCCTTGTTTTGTAGAAAATATGCACTAGATCCCCATATGTTATGAAAAAAATTGCATAAAATTCCCTCTGTAGTTAACAGCGTTAACTTTTAACATAAAATGAGATTTCGTGCAAAGTAAAATGAAACACAAGGGAGTTTTATGCAAGAAAAAAAAACACAGGAAGATTTGGCGCAAATTTTCCGTAACACTGGGCGTTTTTATGTTGTTTACCCGATGTTGCCTAAGCTTCGAACATATTCAACTTCAACTAATTATTTCGGAACCACCCAAGGAGTGTGTTCTGTGTATATATATATAAAGTCGGGTCTTGTCAATATTGACTGCTTTTTATGGAGATGAGCTTGTTAAAACCAATGAGATTTATAAGTCATATTATACTCTTCTATTGCTAATAGACAAATGGGATTAAGTAATAATCTTCTGTGTACATATGTTTTTAAATAAAATGCTAAAGTAATTTATATTTCTTTAATCATGAAGACAAACATGCAGTCACTAATCTTCATATTATATGGGTCTAACTGTTTTTATTCCTGTAGTTGCTATGTAATTGTAGAAGTTTATATAAAAAACAAATTGTGAAAAGTTAGCATGAAAGCTACATTCTGGGGTTTATGTTCTAGATAATGGTCCATTCACCACCCTTTTTGTTCGACATGAGAGAGAGCGACTAAGCTATTTCCGATGCACTGTCGTTCTAACTTCCGTTAAACGCTACCGTAATAAAGGCATGCGGTATGAAATAAGCGATGGCAGTGTGTGGCCTCGAAACTGCCTCGGCCCAAGAACTGTTTGAAGGTAATTTTTGTGCTTCTCGTATTTTATTCGATGTTAGGAACAGTAAAAGTAATCTATGCCATTTTACGTGTCTATGGCTCTGATAGGAAAAATGAACTTCAAGGGCAAGCTGAGGGAGCTCCCTATCGCTTTTTATGGGCCCAACGTAGCATACGATTGGGCCCACCCAAGCTCATCATGGTCTCAACAGCATTTTTCTTTGGGCCGGTAGAACTTTTTAACGGCCCAACACTGTTTTCATGAGCCCAGCATGGCGTTTTATTGGGCCCAGTAGCTTTTTTATGGGCCCGGCACAGCTTACGATTCGGCCCACCTGAGCTTTTCATGGGCCCAACTGTTTTTCATTCGCCGAGTCAAAAAAATTTACGGTCCAACACAGCGATTTAATGGGCCCAACATGGCGTTTTATTGGGCCCACTATCACTTGTATGGGCCCGGCATAGCGTACATTAGGCCCACACGAGCTTTTTTCATGGGCCCAGAAAAAAATTAACGGCCCAATAAAACGATTTCATGGTCCCAGCATGGCGTTCTAATGGGCTCAATATCGCTTTTAATGGGCCAGGCCAAGCGTACGATAGCGCCCATCCAAGCTTTACATGGGCCCAACAGCGTTTTTCATAGGCCTAGTAAAAAGTTTTAACGGCCCAACATAGAGATTTCATTGGCCCAGCATGGCATTTTTACTGGCCTAGTATGGCATTTTATTGGGCCTACGGTTGCTTTTTTTTTTCTTATGGGCCCAGCACAGCAGATATTGGGCCCACTTTCAGTTTCTCATGGGCCCAGTACAACTGTTTACCGGCCCAACACAGCGTTTTCATGGGATCTCCATTTTTTATGGGCCTAGCTCAGCCTTTCAATGGGCCCAGTACAGCAAATGATTAGGCCTTCCATGCATGGGCCCAATACATTTTTCCATGGGCCAATAGATTGGTGGCCCAACACAGCGTTTTCAATGGAACTCATCTCAAAGGTTCTTTTTTTCCCGCTTATAAGCCCTTCGCTGTTATGCAATTATGTGATAGAAATTTGGTAAATTTTTGTGATGCTTGCAGTTATAAGAGAAGAAAAATAGAGATTGACATAAATGAGACTATTTTCATTATATGATTTTATTATACAACGTTAGGTGATGATAACGTCTCTCTATGTTCTCGTCGAAAAAACGTCTTCCACATGGAATTCTAATGAGCAACATGTCTTTTATTACACGAAAATCAAATGAATTCTTTTGCCCTTGTACAATAGCTATCGTGGTACGTTATAAGATCGAAGCTAATACTAATTCCACTTTCATCCTTTATAGAGCTATTGTGGGTCTCGTGGTGGAACCATTCAAGTTTTACTTATTCAATCAAAGTTAATCTCTAACAATATCCTTTGCTTTTCAGTGCATGAATGCCAAATGATTAACTAGACCATTAAGTCTTGATTTTGCAGTAAAATATTATGGGCGGATTTTTCCATTTTGTTTCTCCTCTACATATGCCGCGGCGATGGCCGCCTTAGCAAAGATTATGAGCATGAGTGTTCTATGGTTGTTTTGCATGAGCATATGCTCTCTATAGGTCGTCTAGATAGCGAGCAAAAATATACATTCAATCAAGTTGTGGTGCAGATTGATGGCGGTGGGAGTACGTTAGTGTGCGAGCGCTGTTAAGGTGCTTATTCATCCAAATTCTAGAGCAAAAAGTCCAATTGATGATTATACAAAAAATGTTGTGTATCATGAGATTTTTAAATTGGCCGGAAGTGCGTTTCAGTACATTTTTCGGGAATCTTATATTGCCATATTCGTACTTAAGTACACTATTTTTTACTCTCTGCATTTCTATTTTGTTCTATACAGGTGCGCGTTCCTCGGGTTTACCAAATCCACATGTATGTCTTCAGTGATATTTAGTTCTCGGAATCAATTTTTGTGTTTGCTACTTTTGGCCATTATAGATGGTGCAGGTACAGTCATTTTCTTCATTCTCTATAACATAGTTTATACTACTACTGTGGCCGCTAATTATAAAAGTTAAAAAATTGCAGCCTAATTTTGTTTGTCGGGATAGAGTTATGTTGAAATGTCTTTCCCCCTGAAGTTTACTCATTGTTATTGCTGCTTGGAGTACACCTAATAATATTAGCATGCTCTGGATGGTGCCACCAGTATATCCATATTCTGTAAGTACTAAGTCAAAATTAGCAAATATATAAAAGAGGCTTCATAGGTATATATATTTATATATGTATATAATTATAATAAGAGGTTGTTGCAAAAACTACCGCTGTGAAATCTCTAATTGTCAAATACCCCTGTGAAAAAAATGTGACCAACTCCCCCTGTGTTATCAAAGTCAAAGCATCTGAACCTCTGAAGCTAAATCGTGTATCTCACGAGCACTTTGTGCGAATATTTCTTTGTTTTCACTTGTGAAATGTCATAAATGCCCACCCCAATCCTATTTATTTGATACGCAGTCTAAAATCCCCAATTTTTCATAATCTCTCCATTTTCTTTTCTTTTCTTTCTATGCCCTAATTTCAGCCGCTCGATTTCAACCTTCAATTGCTCTGTGATTTTATCTCGATTTCCGTTGATATTCTGATAATGTCGTCGTATTCGTCTAGCAACACAGAGAGGAGAAGTAATTCGATGCCATTAATGGATTTGAGGTATGGGATTACTCCTCTATGTTATGCAAAGAAAGCAATAATAAAAGTGGTTGA
Organism: Erythranthe guttata; assembly: GCF_056151865.1. Lineage (NCBI taxonomy): Eukaryota > Viridiplantae > Streptophyta > Magnoliopsida > Lamiales > Phrymaceae > Erythranthe > Erythranthe guttata. The sequence goes on along the minus strand of NC_142544.1, from coordinate 7,033,060 downwards.
ATCATCAACGAAACCATCAAAGGGTAAGTTGTACTACTCCTGTGAACATCGATGCTGCAATTTTTTTCGTTGGTGTGAACCAACTCGAGCAACTTGGGAGCCGATGGGGGTTGCTGTACGATTTTTGATTTTCGAATTGGGAAGCCTCTGTAGAAGGTTTTTCGGATGAAGTAGACGAGCCATGTAAAGTAATGTCTAACGGGGTTGAAGGAAGAAAAGGAGATGCAGTTTTGCATATTTCCTGGGTTATTAGTTTAGCATATTTTATTATGGTCGTTCTTTTATTATGGAAGCTGTAAAAAAACCTTTTTTAGCTACTTTTGTTTTAAGTATGATTGTAATGAATGAAGCTTTCATGTTGGAATGAAGTTTTTTTTTTAGCATTTTTTTGTTTATGTTTATGTTTATGTTACACATTACAAAATGAGAAAATTCGTAATGAAAGTATTGGCAAAAATTGACAAAAACAACCTTGAAGTGAAATGTAATTTGCAATTACCTCCATGTTGCTAAAAAAAATGCAATCACACACATACACAACTCCCTATTTCTAAAAAAAATGCAATCACACACATACACAATTACAAAACCTGTACACAACTACATCTACGATACTAATTGCACTGCAAATTACTAAAAACATAACCAATCACTTCCAAAATTACTAAAAACATAACCAATCAAGTTCAAAACCATGTCATCCAAAAGAAATAATCATCTAGATTCAAAATACAAAACCAATCACAACCAAATTCAACAAAAATCATTAACCAATCACTTCCAAAATCATACAAAACTATCCTTGTCAGTAGCATTCAAATGCATCCAAAACAATTACACAATTTTCAAAAGCCAAAAACCAAACAAACAAAGGAGTTCTAAGGCTTCCACTGTCTCCTTTTCTTGGCATTCTCCCTTATATTATGAAGAACTTGAGGGATCTCTTGCTTCCTTATCCTTTTATTGGCAATGGGGTTGCTTGAGCTTCCTCCAAGTAGGGTTGCATTTCTCCTTCCCACATACACCTACAAAAAGAATTTAAAAAATAGAGGTAAGTTGCAAACACATAGCCATGTCAATAAAAAAAAAAAAAAAAAAAAAGAAAGAAAACACTACTATCATACAACCTTTCCAATTGTTGAAGGTTGTTGTGCTCTTTCCAAACCAACTCCTGATTCTTGAGTAGAAATACGAGCTGCAACACTTGTTTCAGCATTTGTTTGAGCCATTGTTTCAGTATTTGGTGCAGCAGAATTACTTGGGGCAACAGTAGTTTGGGACCTTGGTGCAGTGAAGTTCCTTTGCGGAGAAGGGTACCTTGGGGTAGTGGATTTCCTTGGTGCCCTTGATGTGGTAGTGGATTGGGATCTTGGTGCAGAAGTGGTTCGACCTCTTGTTGCAGAACTAGTTTGTGTTAGAAATTTTATCGTATATACATACGAATTCCCAAGAACCAACATGCTTGAATCAACGAGAATTAAACATAAACATAAACACGGAAGCGTACCTTACATCATGTAATCGAATCTTCGAATCTCCACCGAATTTGGGACATGTCTTCCAAAGAATCCGCAGTTCCTTAATTATCTCTCTAACGATGGATTTTAGAAGAGACGGAATGATTACGTTTCTTTTGGGGACCACGACCCTTTATATAACTGTAGAGTCCAGTTATCTTACAACTGTGATTCAGCCCCATCAATAAATCACAATTAAACCCAAATTGTCTCTACACATTAGGCCCATAATTATAGTCTAATACCCACAAGTCCAACCCAATAATCTTTATTAAATCACAATTAATTTGGACTTTCTTTTAGATAGCCATACACATTTACGTCACATATGTGAGCCCACATAATTATTGAAATAATTCCAACAATCTCCCACTTGGGCCACATATGTTATATACCTTATAAATGTGTACACCTTATGAGCTCAAATATTGCTATCATATAAAAAGGTATTCCTTACAATCTCGTCCATTGACCATACTAATATAGAACTAAAGAGGCTTTCGTCACATTGATCGTGTCTAAACCCAACAGTAATCACAGATACCAATACAGCCAAACGACATAGATCAAATTATGGTGTGTAGCATGGAAATTACATATAATGTGATCTTAACATGCCTATTTCCAACTGGTCCTACTTTAAACTTTATTGAGACCAAATCTTTACATAATTGTACAAAGTGTAGCCAAATATTTTATTTCTGCAGAAAACCAAATACACAAAATTGTGTCCAAACATATCATAGAGCTACCAAAATGTATTTATATGTACACATACATACAAACTCCCACTGAACCAAAATATCCTTAAATGATATAACACCTACATGAGCAATGCTCATGAATACCTTATGTGTTAATCCTTTAGTAAGCGGATCCGCAATTGTGGAGTTTATCTTAATATGCTCTATGTATTGTTCACTTTGTACCTTTAACAACAAAGAACTTTCACAAGCTCTTGTTGTTGTTCGAAAGTATAGCTGTTAAATATTGTCACCGTATAACTTTAATACAAATCAACATGTGCAGCCTAATGACAAGTGTTTATAGCTATATTAAAAAAGAAGATGCCAAAAATTACCATAAATTCTTAACCATCGTGAACAGAGCTTAAAGTGTTTGCTTAACACCCATGTCAAAATAGCTCAATCACTTAGGTTTACATTAACCAAAATGGATCTATACTTTATACGCTTCATAAAAATCAAAATCATGAATAAACCATACGATCTCCCAAAATATCTGATTTTGATAAATGAGCATATGTATATAACTTACATTCCCTATAATTACTGTATAACCCATTTGGCTGCTTTGCTAAATGATCCACTTTATAGGGTTATTCAAATATTTGCCTAACTTTATGCACACCTTAACCGAATGTGTACATTCTTTTACATAAAATATTTATTGGGCATTGAATTGAGACTAAACAAGTCTCCTTTGTTGTGAGATTATCTCCCACTGATCCTTGGGTATGTACAATCATTAACTTTATTTATCTCAAAGTACATATGAGATAATTAACTTATAATTGTAACATCATTAATGGGAATTTTAAATTTCATTAATGGACTACTTTAGTTTGCAATCAATATCCTTCAAATCTTTAAAATTTTATGGTTGCACTTTATTGTTCCAAAAATATTATTATTTGAGAAACATATTCCTTGTGTCCATAAATCTCTTAATAGAGTCGATATGAGTGCAATATTTAATGACTAAACGTACCATATATCTTTCAATATTGCCCATTTGAATTACATTTGGTCTCTATTATTTGTAACCAAATTCACACCTTATGGCAATTTGATAAGATCTTAATGTCTTGTCATTCTAAATTTCAACTCATCTTTAATGCTTTATTATTTTAAGGTTGTTGAGTTTGCTCTTTAAGTAACAATTATCAAGACTTGATTGGGGAATTGTTCAACATTGTCTTATCAAATCTTCAAATCTATTTTTCAAACAATGACAAGTATAAAGACATGTACATTGTCAAAAGCAGTATTAGGAATCGAATTGATTCATCTTTAAAGACAATGTCTATAATCTAAATTTCTCCCCTCAAACTCAACATCCTTAAAAGATTTTAAATTTCCCCTTTTAAAAATAATATATTGCAGCACTTAATGTTTCTCCTAAATGTACCTTAGCAAAGAAGAATGACTTATCATACTTCTTTGAATGTCCTTGAATGTTCTATTCTTGAATTTTGTACCATTTAAATTGCTTATGCAATATTTTACTGTAAGAGACTTTTACTTAAATTATAGGTTAAATTTTTGAATTATAAAATAGACCGAGCTTAATATTTCCAAATGAACAAGCTAACCGAATTTGTTCAAGAGAATTTTTAAATCCATCTAATGACGGTACCAAAGGCCTATTTCATAATTCAAAAGAAAACCTAGGAGTCCCCATAGTCTCAATCCCAAATACCTTACATAACCTTTATAGATGTATCTTTCAACATCAATTGAATATTGCTTATGTAAATAACCCTTATATACACACTTACGTGAATAGTGTAACCCAGGATCTATTCACTAAATGTGTCAAGGTACAAAGTCAAAATATATTTTAGAACATATTAAAGTGAGAAACAAACGTAATTACGTTATTCAACGTACCTGAGATGTAAACTGCAATTATAAATATTTATCTTAAGGTGTACTAGTGAAATTAACACTTAGTCTTTTCCCCTTTAATTATTTATTCTTCGTGTGTACGGTCAAAGTTTTATTCTTTATGTTTTACAACAAACCTTATATTGACCGTTCACGGAGAAAAATAAATTAAACCATATCCACTTTCAAGTCAGTGAAACCACACTAACTGAAGTGCTATAACTGAAAATGAGATTAGACTATTACTTGATGTGCTCATTTATGTTCCTTTTCTTTATAAGCAATAGATGTCAAAATCTAATTTGTTACAACTTTATCGTTTTAAAATAAAACGTATCCTTGCTATCTTTAAGGAACTTTTTAGTACGTAGCCCCTAATTAAACCTTATGCCCCCAAAATTATTTAAAATAGATGCACCTAATGATCTTAAATTTTATAATTAGAACAATGATATACTCTAGGTTCTTTTATTGTTCTATCCAAAATAAAAAAAATTAAGATCTATGCACCATAATAAATAATAATAGTATTAATAAATATTCGTGCAATTAAGCGCAAAAATGTTATAGGCAGACAATGTGTAAGTAGATAAATAAATTAAATAGAGAATGCAAATAAGATCAATATGCTCACATTATAATCGAAAGATTGACTTTGAAATCTTAAATAATTATGGAATACATCTCAAGATGCCTAGCACAACATTAATATCAAGTCGTAGGGACAATAATATTAATTGTAAGTGACACTCTTGTTGTAGTAATCAAACATTGATAATAAATCCTGTCAAATAATAAGTTCATCGTAGGGATGTAACTTTTATTCACATGGAGCCAAACAATCATCACATGTTTATTACCACAGTTGCATATGTGGTTCGGCCAAGTAATAACCTACCGTAGGGGTAGTGTTAAAATTCGCATGAATTCACATACACATAAACATCTTGACATTCTCAAATAACTAATCTACACAGAGAGGTCACGTAGGGTGGCGTCATGCTTCAATTAGTTCTTTTAAATGTCAGACAAACTTAATAACAAGTCATTAGATGTACCCAAAATTACTCAAAAAATTAAAAGTCGTTGAACACTAATGCTCTAAAGACCTCACTGTATTGTTTTCGAATCAAACTCAGTAATATGGTTATTCATAATAATGAGTATGAATTGAAAACATCAAATCCATCATTATTTTGAATTTGAGCTAAAGATGATGTGGGGCTCACAATTCAACCTTATTTAGATTTAGAAGCCAAAATAAATTATAACCAATAAATCTAACCTTATATGGATTTGAAGCAAATTAATATTTCGATTTAGACTTAAAGCAAAGGTTTCGAGTCAAACACCGAATGAGTCAAATCTTATTTGGTTAATAATAACCATTATCCATATTTTGACTCGATAACGATTAAAGGATAATGAATCAGAAGCTTATTTAATTAAAAAATAATTTGTATCCTTAATTTTGACCCATTACTCAAAAATTTAAGTCTAAACGGCATAAACTTTATCATCTGAAAATTCCCTAAATTAGCCTTAGAAAACCGAATTTGAAATTCAAAATGAATTTCACTATATTGACCAAACAAAACCTTAAATGAATTTAAAAGATTTCACATATTAGTTCGGTCGTCCCTCAAAATAATTGAATTATTTTAAACGGCCCCAAAACCTTAAATCAACCTTTCTTTTTTTTTTTTTTTTTTTTTTTTTTTTTCTTAAAATTGCCCTTGCCCCAAATCCAGAAGATCTTACAACTTAAAGGACTGAATTGAAATTTCAAAAGTAATTTTAGGATTAAAATATATTTTCTGAAAATATATCACAGTTTTTGAGAGAAACTTCAAAACTGGGGACTGAAATGCACTTTTTTGAAAGCTTGAGGGCTGTAATATAGATTTTTTATTATTTCAAATCGACCCCGGCACAAAATCAAGAATAACCAAAATATGGGCCAAATTGAAATATTTGAAATTACAGAAACCCTAAATCTGGGGTTAAATTGTAATTTCCCAAAAGTCCATTCTACCAAATTTTCTTTCTTCAGACCCGCCGCCACCACCATGACTGCAACCTAAGCAACACCACCGCCGAAAACACACAACTCACAGTCTCTCTCCGTCGGCCAATAAAGATCCCTTATTAGCGAATCCCCGCCGCTAAGAATTGCGAAGGACAATGACTTGCGTTCGCTATATTGGCCGCCGGAAACGGGAAGAAGATGGTGGTGTGAGTAATGGTTGTCGCCGCGGAGAATCACAGCCGAATGGCCGCCGTCTTCTCGTGGCTGAACTGTATTTTAGAGGACCTAAAATTTGCTGTGGTGGTGTTGGTATGGTGGTGGTGGAACCATAGGGGGGACTTATTTTAAATTATTGCAGCGGTGATACCGAAGGATGGCTCGGCCGGAAACCAAATCAGCCGCCATTCATATACCGTTGCAAATTGGAATTTCAGACTTTTATCGTGAACCTTATTTCTTTAATCTTAATTCAATTCATGAGAACTGACTGAACCATAAAAAACTTGTATCCAAAACGGAATCAATCAATAACAATAGAACAATTTCAAATAATTGAATTGTAAATCAGATTTGGATTCGCTAAGGAGAGGAAAAATCAGATATGCACCACAGTAATTAAATCGTATTTCAGATTCAATAATAGCCCTAATTTCAGATTCAATGTCTGACCAAAACTTTTAGATCTTAATTCAGAATTACATAGCACAATTATGGATTCAGATTTCGATAACAATTTACATAATCAAATCCATAATATCATATCTCATGTAACACCTAAATCCCCGATGATTCAATACATGGTGGCTCTGATACCACTTGTTAGAAATTTTATCGTATATACATACGAATTCCCAAGAACCAACATGCTTGAATCAACGAGAATTAAACATAAACATAAACACGGAAGCGTACCTTACATCATGTAATCGAATCTTCGAATCTCCACCGAATTTGGGACATGTCTTCCAAAGAATCCGCAGTTCCTTAATTATCTCTCTAACGATGGATTTTAGAAGAGACGGAATGATTACGTTTCTTTTGGGGACCACGACCCTTTATATAACTGTAGAGTCCAGTTATCTTACAACTGTGATTCAGCCCCATCAATAAATCACAATTAAACCCAAATTGTCTCTACACATTAGGCCCATAATTATAGTCTAATACCCACAAGTCCAACCCAATAATCTTTATTAAATCACAATTAATTTGGACTTTCTTTTAGATAGCCATACACATTTACGTCACATATGTGAGCCCACATAATTATTGAAATAATTCCAACAGTTTGGTCTCTTGTTGCAGAAGTGGTTTGGCCTCTTGGTACAGAAGTGGTTTCGGCTGTTGGTGCATAAGTGGTTTGGGCACTTGATGAAGTGGTTTGGGTCCTTGGTGCAGAAGTGATCTGGGCATTTGGTTCACCACTAGAATTCCCCTACGAGACATGCAATAATTGATCAAAAATCTATAATAATTATACAAAATGTACAAGAAAATATGTACAGAAAATATAAGGCTTACCTTGTAAAATTTAGAGGCTGGATTTGTTGGATTCTTACATGATGTCCTGGTATGTCCTTGCTAGAGGCAATTCTTGCATGTATGTGTGATGCCTCTTCTTGTTGAAGTCCTATGAATCTCATCAGGGGCCTTCCTTCTCAACCTCTTAGGTCTCCCAGCCTTTTTCTTGTACATTGAGAGTAGAAGTGGCTCATGTGAAATGATTATGTAGTCTCTTGCACCCTTTAATTAACAAATTAAGCGTGGTCATTTCTTAAAAGTAACACGTTTTTACCAGTCTTCTCACATTACGAAAAAGTTACTGTACTTGTGGTCTGACTTTATTTGGTTTTCATTTTAGGTACCTCAAAATGTACATATTTCAGAGTATTTAATTATACATAACATCAAATATATGAATTCAATACTTAAGATAACGAGAGTATGATCGTAGTTACAAGTTTTAGTTACAAGTTTGTGTTAATTAATTTGGGATTTTTTTTTTTAACTTGCAGGATCCATCATTCATTGAGGTTTTGATATGCACTGTAAATTATATTAGGATGTTGTGCTTGAAATGTAGACAATAAATTATAATAAGTGTTTCTGTTTTGTGCAAGCAGCAACTCCAATATTAATAGGGACTGAATTTGCTGAATTTGTTCAACTTCCACTACATACTACATATTCAGTGGACTGTCGTCACTCAGGTAATTATTCTATCTAAATTATGTAATATTATTCTCGTATAATGTTTCCTAATCATTAATTCATCACCAATGTTTTTGTTTATTATATAATAATGAAGCTATGGCAGTGAAGGGCTGTTGAGGCTGACTGGTTAAACGGACCAGCCACTACTTTGCTCAGATACATGTTCATGGACTACTTGAAAACGCTGCTCCTCTTGTGACATAATGCTCCCGTGGATCGTGTTCGAAGATTTTTTGAGATTATTGAGGTACAAGGTGATCTGAAGGCTCATTTTTTGCAATGTTCTATTCCTTGGCTGCCTTTTGTTTTTTTTTGGGTTACTCCAGTATTCGTTGCTCACTGTTTTATTGCCTTCTGTATAAGGCTGGGTAACAAATATTTCATATCGATTTTTTGAGGGGCCATAGTTTATGTTGCTTACGTTGCAATTGAAAATTTGCCCCCAAAGTGGATCTCTCTTGCAGTATTCGAAATATCCGCCACTAACACAACATGCTTCGACTTCTGCTCAGTTATAATCGCGTGTAACTCATTTTGCGAAAATACGCAATAACGAGCTTTAAATCTTATGATTTACGATTCAAATCTTACGATTCAATTCATCCATACCTAAGCCGATTCCAATGCAAAAAAAAAAAAATCTTAAATCAACAAATGGATCAAATTTTACGGTTTACGATTTAAGAAAACTTTAATTTATTTTATTATTTCTAATAAACTTAGGATAGTTACAGATTTGGACCCTATATTATATACTTTTTTATTTTTTATATTTTGGTCCTTAAACCAGAAATGCATCCCCAGTAGGGGTCAATTTGTAATTTCTGGAAATCCTCATCGCTGACTGAAACAGTTTTTAAAATTGCAGAATCACCGCTATACGTACTCAATCTTCCCAGTCGTTCCACCCAAATATCAAATTTAACCCCTAAGTAGATCTCTGTTGCAATATTCGAAATATCCGCCACCAACGCAGTATGCCTAGACTCCTCCTCAACGGAGTTAAAAATCTTATGATTTACGATTCAAATCTTACGATTCAATTCGTTCATACTAAGTCGATTCAAAAGTAAAAATAGATCTTAAATATCAACAAAACGATCAAATTTTACAATAAACGATTTAAGAAAACTTTGATTTATTATATTATTTATAATAAACTTGCGATAATTACAGTTTTGGTCCCTATATTAAATACAATTTTTAATATCGGTCCTTAAACCGGAAATGCCCCCAAGTGGACGTCAATTTGTAATTTTCGAAAATCCACCTCCCTGGCTGAAACAACTATACTTACTCCCGCTAAATGTTAACCGTAATTATAGTGTCGTTGACAGTACATTAACGTAAATGTACTGTCGTTGACAGTACAATTAGAGTCAGCAACAATATTATTATTTTTTGGGTTTTTTTTTTGGGGGGATCGGGGATGTTTAAGAAAAAAGAAAAAAAAAAAGAGCAACGAAAAAGTCTACGCTGGAGACCGCCGGCGAAGAAGAGGAATTTTTTTTCGAAAAAGTCAACGCCAGAAACCGAGGAAGAAGAAAAAAAGATTCACGCCGGAGTCCGGCGTTCAACGGCGATGATGGACGAAATTTTACTCAAAATTGTATTTTGGGTCAAAATTGAATAATTTGTGAAATTTGGGGTCAAATTGAGGTTAAATTAAATTAAATGATGAAATTGGAGCATATTAAAATGTGATGAGCTATTTTATCCTTTTACAAACCTCTGAACAATGTGTGAATTTTTTTTTGTAAAAAAAGTTTTTTGTCTGAACCATTTTATGAATAAGTACCGGCTTATTTGTAAAGTGCCCTAAGAAAACAATCTCCTTCATTCAAATGTGACCATTTGTAACTGTTGTCACATAAAATGGAGTTTATGTGATGATTATCATTTTCGTCTCATAAATTATTCATTTATGAGATGATTTTACATTTTCGTCACATTATAAATCGTCACATAATACACTATTTTTTTTTATTTTTTTTTGTGGTGCCGGATAGTATTTATTGGAAATATAACCTTTGCATTTATGTTCTTTCCGGTGACATGTGGCTCGTCTGTGCTGCCACTATTTGGGCTGACGTCAGATGGTAGTGTTAAATACCACATATGGTTGGGCCATACTGTCATGGCCCTTTTTACGGCCCATAACTTATGGTACACCGCATTAATCATATCAAAATTAACAATTTTGGATTTTTCTTATTTTTTTGGTGTGATAAATAAATTTCAACTTCATTCCAACAAATTTTGGAAAAATTAAATAAATTTCAACTTCATTCCAACAAATTGTATTTCCAGATCTGTAGAAAAAAAAAAACAAAAAAAAAAAAACAGAGAGAGAGAGATAGAGAGAGAGAGGGAGAGAGAGAAATCGAAAAATACATAAATAAAGGTACAAAATTAACGAAAGAGAGGGAGGGGGAGTCGACGACAACGGCGATGGCGATGGTGGTGAACGAAAGATAGAGTGAGAGAGGCGGCGACGGTGGTGGTGGTGGGCAGATCTGAAAAAAAAAAAAACTGAGAAATCGGGAAAGATAACGAAAAGGAGAGAAGGAGCCTTACGTGGAAACAAAGGAGGCGGCGGCGGCCCAATCGATCACGGTGGTGGTGAAAATATAAATCAATGTGTAGACGATGGTAGTGTAAAGAGAGAAATCGAGAGCAAACGGCCACGAGAGAAAGAGATTATTTATGTGGAGACGAAGGAGGAAGCGACGGCTCCGACGATGAGCGGCGGTGGCGGCAGACGATGAGCGGCTGTAGCGGCGGCAACGGCGGTGGATGAAGCTTGAAATTTTAGGAGTGTTTTGAGGATTAAGGTGGAGAGGTGGAGAAGAAGATGAAAATGGTAGGTGAGCAAATAATTAGGGTTATAGTAGTTGATGGTAGGTTTGTCTTCTCACACTAGTCTAGGGAGGTCTCATTAATTAAGAATGAAATTTGGGAGTAGGAAAAAGTCTTTCTAAGTCAATTGAGTTTAGTTCAAAATATTTTCTATTTGAGGGATGTATCGCATATTTCCCCTATAAAATAATACAATCACAACATCAACATTTTAGCATTAATGATTAATTGATCAATAATTAATTATTCCTAAAAGCCTTTAATGAATGGTGACGTGGTGTAGATAGGAGAGAAGATGTGGGTGGAATTCTTTCACATCGTGAGAACAAAAAAAGAAAGTAAATAGCCAATAAAAACTACATAATATATAATATAATATATAAGTATCTTTTGGGCCCCTATGAGAAATGAAGCCCTGGGCATAGGCCCTCTTCGCTCTGGGTCAGGGCCGGCTCTGCATATGAAGAACAAGAAACGACGAAAATTCGAATCGTGTGGCTGAAGCCCAACCCATCCGATGAACCGATATCTCCTATTTTAGGCCAAAACAACTATTTATGGCTTGGGGCTATAATCTCGTCTTCATTCATCATTTACCTTATCTTTATCGGTGCAACTTCTTTTTTTATGAACAAAAGTAAAAATGCAAAGGAAAAAAAATGTACGGATACATAATATGGAGGGGCCCACACCTCAAGCATCTTCAAATTATTTATTATGTGGGTGTTTCTACCATAAGATCCTGTGTTCTAAACTTATATGAGATACCGTCTTCAAATTGCGACACGTGTCCCAGCAAAAAAACCTATTTTTTCCTCATTTATGTATTGTCGCAAATACCCTTTGTACAATGATTATTTTTAAAAATCGGCAATTAAAATTATTAATGAAATGTCAATTTTACCCTCTATATTTTAATGAAATTTTAAATCTATATTTATTGCTGAATTAAAATTTATAAAGTCAATTATATCATAATTCATAAAAATCATTAAACCACCCATCCAAAATTACATCAATCTGAATTCGAACTTGTGACCATCTGAAAATATACAAGAATACTTACCATTAAGACACAAAACATAATTGACAATAAACTAACAATGCGGATATATATCACAACACCACAATTTATAATGGTTATAAAACTTATATAAATAATATTAAATAAATTATTAATTCTCATATAATTATTATTATATATTAATAATATCCCATACTAACAAATCTTTATATAATATATTCAAAATCTAAGGGAAAGGCTTATCAACTCGTGTAATTTAAAAATGAATTTCGAAAGAATTTGAAGTTTGAATTGAATCGTAAATTGTAAGATTATAATTAAATCGTAATATTTGAATCAATTATACTCATGTGTTTTCAATTCAAAACCAATATTCAAAGATTTGATCGATTAAGCTCAACTCATTTCAATTCGTAGATAACTAGTAACTCATCCGTGCGATGCACGGGGATCAATTCTAAGTACAAAATTTTAATGACTAAAACTCGCCGATGAGGTAAATCAAACACATTTATGAATGAAAAGAGGATGTTAATGTGATGCATGGGGTAATATAAAAAATAAAAATATGTTTTAGATAAAATAATCGAACGAAAACTTTGAATAGTTAATAGTTGATATATAATACGATTTCAACTAAAAAATTTAAAAACTATATCAATTCCATTTTATTTAAGTACCAATATAAACAAAATAAATGATAAAAGAAAATATAAAAAATGAAAATTGTGATATATAAAATAAGATACATTATCTGATTCAAATGGTACAACTATCTCGTCCAATACACTCGGATCCTTGACAAAACTTAATTATCAAAGTAGTGTTTTACAGCACATCCATTGCATCTCCTATAACTCTCTTTGCGAGTAACATACACATTTTTCATTGTTCAAATTCAATCGGTGATACACATTACGGAAACATAATCACTTAAAGGTGTAAAAAATGAATACAATTTGTACTAAATCACATCGATTCTAAAAAAACAAATTCAATGAAGTAGACAATAAAATGTGCGTAAAGTGCAAATAAACTAACACGGTAACAGATGTATATATATTAAGAGGAGTATATATATATATATATATATATATATATATATATATATATATATATATATATATATATATATGTGTGTGTGTGTGTGTGTGTGTGTGTATTTGAATCACAATATACAATTTTTTATGATATAAATTCATATTTCCTGAAAAAATTCCTAATAGACCATATTGCAAGTAATATTAGTCGTCTATTCCGGCTTGACGATATCTTTATGCCACCTCTACTCTTAATTCTTCAATATTGCGACATATAATAGTCCATGCCACCTCTACTCCTAATTGTCCAAATTGCAAAGTATAATAGTCCATGCTACTTCTAATACAAATACTAATATTAATACTAATACTAATACTAACATTGTTATTAATACTATATTAATACTAATATTAATACAAAAATCAATACTAATATTAATATCAATATTAAACCAATATCAGTATCAATACCAATATCAATATCAATACCAATATCAATACTAATACTTATACCAATACTAATACCAACATAAATATCAATACATATACCAATACCAATACAAATACAAATACCAATACAAATATCAATACCAATACCAATATCAATACCAATATCAATACCAATACCAATACCAATATCAATACTCATACTAATACTAATGCTAAAACTAATACTCATACTAATACTAATGTTAAAACTAATACTCATACTAATACTAATAATAATATTCATACCCATACTAATACTCATACACGTACACATACTAATACTCATACACGTACACATACTAATACTCATACTAATACCAACACTAATACTAATACTAATACTAATACTAATACTAATACTAATACTAATACTAATACTAATACTAATACTAATACTAATACTAATACTAATACTAATACTAATACTAATACTAATACTAATACTAATACTAATGCTAATGTGCTAATACAAATACCAATACCAATATCAATATCAATACCAATACCAATACTAATAGTAATAGTATTAGTAATATTAAGAGCATAGGAGATTCTAAATCTATAATAGCTAATGAATAGCGTTATACCATCTCAGATTTATTGTATGATATTAATTTTCAACTATTTTATGAATTTATATATGTAAATTGTATTTATTATATATATTATATCTATAATATAACTATTTAAAATAAATGTTTATTAGTTTATTAATAATAATATCTATTTTTTGAACAAAATTAATACTAATATATTTAAAACATTGAAAAAACTAAGATACCTAGTATGCAAAAATTAGATTTATGGTACATGGCTTTTATAAATAAACAAATTAAACCTAAGTGGAAAGAAATCTCTAGAACCAAAAGAAAAAAAATCAAATACACCAAAATTCATGTACAATAACTGGTATATATAGATATTGGAGGATTGATTTTAGTTGTCGAGCAATAATTTATCTCCTCCGTTGGAACATGTTTTTTTCTTTGCAAATGCTATATGGCTGTGTTTTAACTGAAAGGGGAATGTGTATGTAACCCATCATAATGCTAATCCTTATGTTAGTTCTAATTATAATTCAGAATACTAACTAGTAATTCACCCGTGCGATGCACGAGATCAATTTTTTCAAAAAAAATATTTTGGATAAAATAAAACGAACGAAAACTTTGAACAGTTGACATACATGTAAATAATACAAAATATTCATTTGTTTGTGATTTACCTTCATATTCGCTGAAAATCTTTTGTCACACAACATTGCTCGTAATTTTAGTTATATCGCCCGATTTTGAGTTGATAATTATTTTTTATCTCAAATCTACTTTTATCTCTGGACATTGCGGCGTACAATTGCCTATCCACCCTAATATTAACACTAATATTCCACTAACAACTACTACTAATACTAAAACCAACATTGATAATACTAATACCAATACTAATATTAATACTAAAATCAACACTAATAATACTAATATTAATACTAATTTTAATATTAATACGAATGTTAATACTAATATTAATTTTTTATCTCAACACTAATATTAATACGAATATTAATACTAATAGTCTAATACTAATATTAATATCAACACTAATATTAATAATAATACGCCACTTCTAATATGAATATTTAATGTTTAAACTAATAAGCCAATACTAATAAGAAAACTAATACTAATACTAATGCTAATGCTAATGTTAATGCTAATAGGCCAAGACTAATATGAATTTGAATACTAATAATAATACGAATAATGATAATAATATTGATATTGGTATTGATACTGATACTGATATTAATTTGATACGAATATTAATACACATACTGATACACATACACATACCGATACCGATACCGATACCGATACTGATACTAATATTATTATTAATACTTATACCAATACTAATACCGATACTAATATTCATATCAATAATCATACCAATACTCATACCAATACTCATATATATATATATATATATATATATATATATATATATATATATATATATATATTGATACATATATTGATACTGATATGGATACTCATACTCATACTCATATTGATGTTGTTATTGATAAATACTAATACTGATAGTGATACTGATACTAATACTGATACTAATACTGATACTGATATTGATACTGATACTCATACTAATACTAATACTAATACTAATACTAATACTAATACTAATACTAATACTAATATTGATACTGATATTGATATTGATATTGATATTGATATTAATACTAATACTGATATTGATATTGATATTGATACTATTGATGATACTGCTACTGATATTATACTGATACTTACACTGATATTAATACTGATACGAATATTGATACTGATATTTATACACATACTTATACTCGTACTCATACTCATACTCATACTCATACTCATACTCATACTCATGCATACTCATACTCATAGTGATATTGATACTGTTATTAATACTGATACTAATATTGATATTGGTATATACTGATACTAATATTGATATTAATACTAATACGAATGCTAATACTAATACTAATACTAATACTAATACTAATACTAATACTAATACTAATACTAATACTAATACTAATACTAATACTAATACTAATACTAATACTAATACTAATACTAATACTAAAACTAATAATAATATTAATACTAATACTAATATTAATACTAATACTACTACTAATACTAATATTAATACTCATACTCATAGAGATCTTCCTCAAATTTCAGTTTGCACTCTCAAAAAATCCGTAATCGAGACCTACTTCATAAAAATCAATCTCGTAATATTGTACGTCGATTTCTTTTCATTGGAATAATATCAAACCATTTTATTTTAGGGAAAGAGATAATTTCTCTAAAATGTTTTTAATGATCCAAAGAATACACACACATAATGTCCTCGTTGGATTGACAACATCGATTTTCACATATGTATATTTTACTATATATTTCACACATTATTTTTAATGTGTTTTTTTCCATCCCTGATCAATGTAGAATGCTATATAATTTATATATTTCTCTAGTTAGTATAGGTTTTTCTGCAAAAACATTACTTCTAAATCCTAATATGCTTGCATAAATAATTATTCTTATTTCAAAACATACAAAATCAAATATTGTCACAAATACATCTAGGCACAATGTTTCTAATATATCATAATATTGAAATTACAGTGAATGAAGAAGGGTGAATCTAATGTCATGTATGTACATAAAGATTCAAAAGATTAACAGCAAAAAAAAATTATGAACGTACAAACTAATAATATTTTACATAAATATTAAAAAATGATAAAAATAAAAGAATTATTACGATACGTACAAATTAATATTGTAACATAAAAATATAAACACTAAAGAAGATTTATTTAAATATATTCAACAAATTATATAAGAATCTCTATTACAAATAACGAAATACATACATGAGTTACTTTAGTATTTTTTTATTACATTATCACCTTCATTAAACTCAACTTCTTCATCGAAACTAAACTTACAATTATTGAATGTATAATCAAAGATGGAAAACCAGAAGTAAAAGTTTTTAAAACCCATCCATATAATATATCTAAATCATATATTTGTATTCTACGCAACGCCACAATGCTTCTCCCTTGCGGACGTCGCCGCATATAGCACACACGATGTTATCCATGGATCTGAAAATTAAAAGGAAAGCAAAACAATGATTTGTTAGATTATTATACATACGCATACATAATAAACGTATAACGTAATAAACACTTGGCGATAAATAAAATGCTTCAAAGCGAGCATGCACATCGCACAATACTGATCGGATTATGAAATTACAAAACATAAATATGAAGAATTTTTTTTTTAAGGTGAGGACCTTAGTTTACCATGATCATAACAAAACGTGTTGAGAAAGAATGAGATAAATGATCAGTTTGTGTTGATGGTCTTTATACTTCATTTTCACATACTAAATAAGTTAATAAAATAACTTTAAGCAAGCAATATATTTTATTATTTTTTGTGTTACTCGGTTAGAACAAATCCAACAAATTCAAACAATTAGAATTAATAAGAATCCGAAATTATTGAGATGCATAATAAATAAATGCGATTGTTAGGGGTTACTAAAAAAATTATTCAAATCACATGTATTGATTTGATAATAACATTAAATAGTAATGAATTAATCAGAATCGGAAATAACATAACCAAGGAAACATAACAAAAGTAACCAATTTTAATATAACATGGCTTTTAAAATATTACCACTTTGACGTGTTTATTAGGTATAAAATATTATGCTCATAATTTATTTAGCATAATACACACATTGATTTGATACAGTAATAAATAGAAACCTAAATAATATCAATTTGTATATAACAAAGACAAACATAACAAAAAATAAATAAACAAATAAAATCAGTGATCAATCATATCCTTAAAATTCATACATTAAATAAGAATATCAAACAAATGAAATCAAGTCATTAATCTTATCCTTAAAATCAATACTTTTAATAAGAATATCAAACAAATCAAATCAAATTATTATTTTATGCTAATGTAAGACATTATTTTTTTTCTTCTCTAAAGTATAAGTTGATATGCAAAATAATCATTACAAATACTTATGTTACAACATTATCGAAAATACAAAAAAAAAAAATCATAATGAAAAATGCTAGGAAAATTAAATAAATAAAGTAATTTATATAATTAAAAATTATTAAAATAATTAATTCGTAATAAATGTAATAAAAAATAAAAATCTAGTTAATAATGCGTTTTATTACTTCATTAAATATTTAATGGAATAATATTGAAATATGTTACTTATATATACCATTTATTAAATTATTTATGACAATTTAAATATATTTCATTCCATTAATTGACATATTACTATTCAATTAATATATTATAATTTCCTAAGATTGAGTATATAAAAAGGACAACTCGATACAATATTTTATTCCATTAATTGACATATTACCATTCCATTAATATAATAATGCATTAATAAACTAAATTAATGTACAATTATAAAACAATATAATTACTATATAATGAATTAGTGATAATATATTAGCACTCAACATTTCAATGTAGTTAAGTGAAACAAATTAAGAAAAAAAGACGAAAACAATAAGTTTCCAAAAACAAAAACGACAGATGATCCAACTTTACACGAATTAAAAAATGAAATATATAAAATTTTAAATAGCGAAATTGCATATATAACCATATACTAAATGAGCTTGATGAAACAATATTAAAAATAATTACAGACATATATAAAGAATAGAAAATTGATAATTGCATATAATGTTTTACATTTATCACTTCGATGACGGTCTTTTAAGGATTGAAAAAATGAGTATTTTTTCTCGCACAATTCATATGAGATTCACGAAATTCTTACTATTCCTTTGACGCAACCAATGTCGTCACACATAGCCCATATGTCGATATTATCCATAATATCTACAAAAATAACATAAACAAACAACAAATAACATGTTAGACTAAATACATGTATATGTGTAAATAACCATTAGGCACATACATTATATCAAAATAATGAGATAAAGAACATGTAAAACTATGAATATATTAACAACAACAAAATACAATATTTCCTCTTTGCAGCCATTTCGGGCTGACCTATTTTTTTTATTTTTATGCGAGTGTAAAATTCGGGTGGAGAGTATGAGTGAGTGAAATGGATTGGAATAAGGAGGAATTTATACTTGAATTTTATATAATAAAAAAATAAATAGTAAGTTCTTATGGAAATACACATTTAATGTTATAATCTTACCAATTATTTGATTAGATATTTTCCATGAATTAACCATATGAATCAAAACCAATCAACTTAAATAGGTAAGAAATCAAATTCAAAATGATTGATAATTTATAGTAAAATAATATTTGAAATTCAAAATTTGGAATACAAAAATTTTAATTTCAAATTTTAAATGTTGTTTAGTTATTAATATTTATAAAATTAAATTAATACATATACATTAAGTTGGAAAAATATTTAAACAAAAAAAATCCATGTATAGTGATTAATAATTATTAATGATTTGTAAAAATAATAATTATTAGTATTATTATTATTATTTTCGAATATTATTATTAAAAAAACTAAATTCCAAAATATGTATCATAAAAAATGAGTGTTCTATTTTTTAAAAAAAAGACATTCGAAAAATATATTTCGGAAAATTAAATTAATAACGTGAGATAAAAACAATTAATCAACCGTGTATAGATAATTAAATATAATAATAATTATTTCGCTATAAAAAAATAGTGTGTAAAATATGATATAAAAAATCGAATACTCGTTAAAAAATTGAGTGTTCTGAATTTAAAAAAAAAAAAAGAACAGACGAAAAATATAGTTCAGAAAATTAAAACTGCAAAAAATATAATATTTTTAGAAATGATAGGAAATTAAATTCCTGAAATATTATATATAAATATGTGGTAATTATTAAATGATTGTGTAAATGTGAAATAGGTAAGAACTTAAAAACATACCTAAATAAAAATGACACATAATCAATTGAAGAATCCACCTCATCAATTGAACTCCAACTAAGCAATTTTGACAAATGACATCATCATTTGCCACATGTCAATCATTGAGGGCATAGATTCTCTTTTTATATTATATATAGATCATAATCATATTCCAATCATAATGCTAATGGTAATCATAATATTAATACTAATAGTAATCTTAATTCTAATCAGAGTATTAATACTAATGTTGATACTAATATTAATCATAATCACAATCCTAATCATAATTTTGATACTAATCCTAGTATTAACTATAATCTTAATACGAATACTAACGGTACAATGCTAATGTTAATGCTAAAGAATCATTGATGCTCAAATCATGAAATATATGCAAATAAGCGTACAACTAATAATTGTGTGCATAAAATTAAATTAAATAATTTAGATAAAAAAAATCCGTAAGAGAAATAAGAGAAAAAATTTGCATTTAACACATAGATTGACATTGTTCATATCAGATCACATCTGCAAATAAATTTGTAAATATCCACCATGTTGTGTTTCTAAATTGTAATAAAAAAAATTATATTTCAGAGCACGTATTTGGCATCCATCTATACAGAAAAATATATGATTTATATTTTAATTTTAGATATTGAATAAAATAAATTTTATTTGGCATCCATCTACAGTATAAGCATATATTTATATTGTAAGCATTCGATACGAAAATACTTGTACAGTAGCAGAAATATTAAAAATGATCAATTATTATATAATAGCAAAAAGTTAAATTATTATACAAAACAAAAAAGGGCAATATGGTATCGAATAAATATACAGAAAATATAGACATATTTTGTAAGAACAATACAATAACTAAATGATTTGTTTCACTATAAATTGAAAATGATAGATTATAGTAGAATATAATGTTTAAAATGACAACTTGTAAAAGATATTACATCATAATTATTTGAAAAACTTACTACGCGATCCCCCGATAAAAGACATAGGCAATACGGCACGTTTCACCGTTTTGGTTTGATTAGATTCTCCATTCAATGTTGCTTCTAACAACCATTTATACAGTTCATCGTTTAAATCTTTGTGATTCGTCCGATAATATTTCAATCGAGTTGAATCGAGCACGTTGAAACCATCAATCAGTGATCGTTCTTCACTAACCGGAAGAATTACCTCGTGAAATGTTATCTTATAAATCTGCAATGTAAAACTATTTTGAGTCAATATTAGAAAACAACTACGACCAAACATTAACATATATTAATGGTTTACCATTAGTAAGAACAACATTATAATAAAATATAAAGGAATATTAAAATAAGTAATAAAATAAATAAAATTAATATCAATATAACTGAATGAAATAAAAAAAAAATAATAAAGAAATATTTTATTTGAAATAAGTTAAATAACAAAAAAGACAAAATGTAATAACGACTAATTAAGAAAAGAAGTTCACAAATAAAAGAGATAAAAAGATTTGGAATCAAAATTGAAGATGTCAAAACAATAATTGTGTATTCTCCCTTTATATATTATATAGATAGATTTATAGTACCTAATGTCCTTCTAAATAAAAAAAGAAACATGTTCCTTTATTATAAAAAATAAAAATAAAAAATAAAAATAGAAAAGAAACATGAGAAAAAAGGGAGTAGTTAATGATATAATGTTAAAAAATAAAAGAAAAAACTGAGGGTGCATTTGGATGGAGGGATTTGGGGAGGGGTTTGATTTGGGAAATGGATTTGAAATGACTCCAATTTTGGAGTCATTTGAAATACATCACTATTGCTCCAAAATCAACTAAAAATGAGGGGTAGGGATTTGAATAAGAAAATAAGAAAATGATTAGAAAATGTTTGAATTGTAGTTAGATATGATTATTGAAATTACATAATCACCTTTCAGAAATTATAGTCGAAATATTATTAAAAAAATATATTGAGCAATACTCCTGGCACAAAAATTAACGTGTTCAAGGGGTCATATATGAAATTAAATAAATGTTATAAATTGGAAAGTGTATACAATTAATAAACAAATCAATTGAGCATATTCATTACAAAAATATTGATCCAAAATTTTAAGAAATCAACACGGTAATTGAGCCAAATTTCAACACTTCATTATTACTACCAAATGATTTGTAATACAAATATATTCAAAGAAAAATAAAAAAGATAAAAAGAAAAAAAAGAAGAAGAAGAAGAAGAAGAAGAAGAAGAAGAAGAAGAAGAAGAAGAAGGAGGAGGAGGAGGAGGAGGAGGAGGAGGAGGAGGAGGAGGAGGAGGAGGAGGAGGAGGAGGAGGAGAGAAGAAGAAGAAGAAGAAGAAGAAGAAGAAGAAGAAGAAGAAGAAACTGATTATGGTTCCGCATTTACATAAGATTAGTTTTACTGGATTATGATGTCAATTAGAACGAATAAACATTTTTCTTCAAAAATCGATTTCTACCAAATGTGATTAATTTTGAACATTTTTTAGCACAACCTAATTTAAACATTAATAGTATTAATATAATATACTTGAACAGGACTTTTTTTTATATATAATTCTTCACGTTCAAATAATTGTATTAAACTTGTAGTTTCCACATCACTGTGTTAAATTAAAATCAATTAATCTTCTCATCTCGTAAATATTTTTAATAAAATAAATATTTACATGATATTATACGGTCCTGTATTCTTATAATATTTTTTAATGCAATAAAATAAAACAATGCGTTAAAAATGTAGTACTGTACATTAATCTATAGAACATTGTTGGATTTAATTAGAACTTGTTTGTTAGATGAAAATTAAGAGTCTGACAAAATTTGATTGTGCTTAACAAATGGAACAAAGTTGCACAACACGTGAATTCAATCGAATCAATCAGGCAATTTATATTTACAATTTGTTTATAAAACACAAATATGAATACAAAATGCACCTAACGAAAATTAATATTTTGGTCATAACAACTTGATATAAGACATAATAATCTATACTCAACTTTTTGACTGTTATAGTACTCATAAAAAAAATTATTGTTGATTACATCATAGTCCATATTCTTCAGTACGTAATCATTATTGTTACATAATTTGCACAAATTGGTAAGGTTCTGCAAAAGAAAATAAGAAAAGAAAAAAAGAACCAATGAAACAATAAACAACGAAAAAATAAAATAACAATATATAATAATAATATATATAGTTAATAAAAATGAAACTATAAGAAAAATAAAAATATAAGAAAAAATGAAAGTAAAAGAAAAATTGGTAAGAGTCACATTGGGACGAAAAAAAGAACTTTGAATAAAAATGAAAATATAAGAAAATTGGGATAGGAAAAATTAATGGAAGTTGCCAAACAAAAAAAAGAAAGAAGTATAGGGAGAAATAAAAGAATTTTACCGAAACAACGAATATTAAAGAATACAAATAATGCTGCGAAAAAAAAAAGAATGTTAATAAAAACATAAAGACATGATAATAAAAAAATGAAAGAATATTAATTAAACAAATAATTTAAAAACAAAAATTTGTTGTTACATTTTATACACTTATTTATTTTATTAAGTGTAACAACGAATATCAATGAAACCAAAACATCAAGAAGAACATAATACATTGAATTCCAATTTGTTAAAGATTATGCAAGATCTAGAGCGTGAAACGACTTTGATTGATTCCCTACATGAGACGCACATACATGGATCGAAATTAGGGTCAAAATACGCGTTGTAAAGAACACATTGTTTGGACTGAGCGCAAACAATTTTTTTGATCTTCATAAAGTAAGAACGACTTTATTTAATAAACTGCATGAAAACAATTAAAAAAGTATATTAAAATTAAAACCCAAAAGAAAGAAATATAAATTAATAGTACTGATATGTATATATAAAACTAATTATGAATATAAAACTATGCATATATACTTATAATAATCTATAAGAAATGATAAAAAAATGTAATATGAAATTGTATAATACGAACATTGTGCACTTTGTAATCGAATGGTGGTAGATAAAAATGAAATGAACATTGAGGGGTTTATATAGTATTGAAAATGAACTTAATTCTATGGAAAATTTAAAATTCAAAAAATTTATATATTAGGAAATGAAATCAAATCAAACAAATAAAGGAAACAACCCAAAAAACTAAAATAATAACTTGTAGAAAAAAATCTTGCAATATAAAAAAATTAAATATGAAGATACGATTTTTATTTTTTATCATTGAATTTTGAATTAAAGTGTAAATTAAATCAATCAAAGATGATATGAAAGAATCTTGGAATATTAAAGACTCCTTTGTATTGGTGATTTGATATTTTAAATATGTAATACATGATAATTTGAAATAGTAATTGACAAATATAATGCATAATCTAGTGTATAATTCGAAACACACTATATATTAAATAGTGTATTCGGAATATACTGACAAACCTACTGCATTGAGATTGTTAAAATACACTGCATTTAAATTGTTAAAATATACTGCATTTAAATTGTTAAAATTTCAAATTTCAAAATATTGCATATTTATTAAATAATATAATTATTTTTAATTTGAAATATGGTATAATAAAAATTATATACAAAAAATATTGTATATTTATTAAATAGTTCAATTAAAAAATAAAACATTTATTAATTATTATTTTTAATGGAATGGATATTGGAATATTTCAAAATATTGAAAATAAAGAAAAAAAAAAAAAAAGAAAACAACAACAACAACATATTCCTTTATTTTAATATTTTAGTATTTAAAAAAAATGTTTTTTTCTGAAAATTATTTGAATATTCGTAAAAAAATTGAGTTTCATGAATTTTTTCAATAAATATATTTTGAAATACTGAAAATATAAATAAGATTTTTATATTTCAAATTTAAAAAATATTAACTTTGGAAATAATATATATACATGTGGTAATTATTAAATGATTGTGTAAATGTAAAATAGGAAAGAACTTAAAAACATACCTAAATAAAAATGTCACCTATTCAATTCAAGAATCCACCTCATCAATTGAACTCCAACTAAGCAATTTTGATATATGACATCATCATTTGCCACATGTCAATCATTGAGAGCATAGATTATCTTTTTATATTATATATAGATATTCAAATATTTGAATCGGTTCAATTCAATAATTTACAATAGCTTATTAATCAAACTATGTATAGTTAAAGTTTAGTATTTTTTTTTATTGAATTTTATCATAAAAAATAATAAATTTAATTCGTAAAAATCGTAAGATTTAATCGGTTCATGGTTAGATTAAATCTTACGATTTACGATTTGATTCTTACGATTTTACGAATTAAATTTTTTATTTTTTTTGTTAAAATTAAATTAAAAGGATAGTAGACTTTAATTATATATAGTTAACTCGATTAATACGTTCTTGTCAGTGGTTGAACTTAATCGATTCAAATTTTTGAATAAAATTTACAAATTAAAAGGATTTGCGCTTAATTGATTCAAATCATACGCTTTAATTAATCTTATGATTTGATTCTTACGTAATTTAGAAATTATTTTTTTATGATAAAATTGAATTAAAAATGTCTTACACTTTAATTAATAATAGTTAATTTGATTAAGACGTTCTTGTCAATAGTTGAGCGCGCTAATTAATCAAATGTTAACAAATTGAAAGGACTTGAACTTAATTGGTTCAAATGTTACGCTTTGATTAAATATTACGATTTACGATTAGGTTCTTACATGTGTTAGGAATCAAATTTATTATTTTTAATGACAAAATTAAATTAAAAAGATATTAGACATTACTTATAAATAGTTAAATCAATTATGTAACACGTTATGTCAATAGTTAAGCAACCGATTCAAATATTTGAATAATGTTTACTAATTGAAAGGATTTGAACTTAATCGATTCAAATCTTACTATTTGATTAAATAAAATATTAAAAGAAAATTCACAATATAGTATTTGTAGTATATAATTTTATTTTAAAGTGAGAAAACTACTAATTGGAATGAATTATATTTTTTTCTTCTTCCAAATAAACATATTATTTTATTTTTTATTTGAATTTGTCACACTATCGATTTAATAACATAAGTGAGTTTGAATTAAGTTATTCACTTTTTAGTTTTTATATTTAATTGAGCATTTTTTACATTTTTAAATGGTGGAGTTTATTAATAATTCTAATATTATATAATTAATGATAGATGTTTGGCGTATTGAACTGCAATTCTTTATATTTTTCAAACTTTATTATATTAAATTTGTTAATAATTTATTTAATATCATTTAATAATAATGAATATTGCAATTAATATTTTAATTAACATTATGTATACAATTATGGTTAAATATATCATCATAAGTTAATGTGCGTGGATGGTTAGGAGTGATGAATGTATTAAGATGTCCCAAGTTTTATCCCTAATGAATGAATTTTTTTTGATTATTTATCAAATAAAACTCGGTCACAATGAATTTAAATTAATTATTTAATTAAAATATAGTAGGGGATAAATTAGACAATTCAATGTTAATCAATTTTATATTAATTTAATAAAAAAAATAATCGAAGGATAATTTGGTAAAGTACTTCATTTTTTAGAACATAGGTCATGTTATTTTCCTAGGGTCCAGATTTAATCTTAGAAAATTAATGGTGATTAATACATATCTCATATAAGTTTAGAACACAAGTTGTCTCACCCTAGAAAGACCCTTATTATATACAGTAGAACCTCGATAAATTAATACTCGATAAGTTAAAAACCTCGCTTAAATAACAATTTCCTACTGTCCCGATTCGGTAAAAATGTATTAAATTATTAGCTCGATAGTTTAATATTTTTGTCAGTCCTGACTGTAATAATTTATAGCGCTTTAACTGTAATGCTGATAGAGAGTTGGAGAGCTTGCCTCAACTGTGGATCTCACAATCGGTTAATTTGCACTATGGTGAAAGACCGGATCTTAAAAGTAAGTAATTTGGAGGTCAAGAAATATTACTGCATGCATGTACATTTTATTTTAATGTTTGTTTCTTATTTTCTTTTTATATTTTTTGTAGAATTTTCATATTACCAAAAAGAATCGAGCGTTGGGGTACTCGTTTTTGGTCCGAAGAAGATGAGACATGAGGTGACAAATATATGCACATCTGGTTTGGATGCTAATTAATCTGCATTTTGAATCCATTAGCTTTAGTTGGTGATTTTTCATTATTTTTGTAGTACAAAAGAGAATATTGTGATTATATGCGTTTTTTATTTCTTATTTTTCTGGTCATATATTTTGTTTATTGCTATTTGCTTAATTGATTTATTGAACTGCAATATGTTAAATAGGTAGATAAGTGCTTCATTTGGGTTAAAATGAAACAACAATCACTCTTTTTTTTGTTGTCCAATGAACTTTTTTTGTACAAAATTACACACTGTTATATTGAAAGTTAAGATTTAATTTTGGATAATTGAAAAAGGAATTCGATACCACAAATTGATGTCAATAAGGCACGAGCTTTTGGTGATGGTGAGTGGAGGAAGTGGCATAACCCTTTTTATATAGATCATCTCCGAGCTAATCTATATAAACGAGAATTTAAAATGCAAAACACCCGAAATTGTACTAACTACCTCACTCAAGAACTCAAATGAATTAACCATACTAGATTTTACCCTCCCTCTTTGCGGTGCTCCATTAGAGTTTTTAAATTTGGAATTGAAAATCGAGGCCTACGTAACGAGGGAGAAACGTATCCCACTGAAAGAACAAGAAAAGATGAAAATTCGAACCGTGTGGCCAAAACCTGATCCATATGATGCACCAATATGTAAAAAAGAATTAAAAAAATATATGGAAAATAACATATTTAAAAAAACAGTTTTTTAAAAAATAATTATTTTTTAAAATAAATAAATGAATATTATATATATATATATATATATATATATATATATATATATATATATAGATATATATATATATATATATATATATATATATATATATATATATATATATATAGATATATTATAATAATGGAAAGTGAATAGGAGAGGAGAGAGGGTAAATTTGGAATAATAGAAAAGTTGGATCTATCACTAATAATGAAAAAATGACTGGATCTCCCATTATTAAAAAAACACTAGAGGAGGTTATGACTAATAGTCCCCTTATTTTAGGTCAAATATGCTATATATGGCTTGGTGCTATAATCTCGTCTCGGTGAATTATAATTTGCATGGATGTACTTTTTCTTTTTTAAACATTTGTTTCTCATGAAATTTGTTTTTCTTTTTAAGTCATTCGCACCGTTCAGGATAAATATTTTATATTATCTTTAAACATTGGAATAATTGATTTTGCATAAAAAAAATAGGTGGATTACGTACACAAATTTCGTCCAAAATATTGGTCCAATTTTTTTTTTTTTTGCAATATTCATTTTTTTGGGATCAAAATTCCAATACATAGTCAACTAAATATTGTTTTTAGTTTCTAAACATCAACTACGAAACAAATGTTACGTGGTAATTTGAGTGAAGAACATAATTTGAGAATTAAGAAGAAATGGAGAAGATAGATAGAATATGAAGAAATCGAGAAGATAATTAATAGAAGTATTTGATTCTTGTAAAAGCTTAATTTCTTCATTACGTGAGATAACTCAATTTCTAGTTTTGGGTCATTCTACCATCAGATCCCATGTTGTAAACTTTTATGAGATACCCCATTTATATTGCGCCACGTGTCCTTGCGAAAAAACCCAATTTTTCCTCATTTATGTATTGTCGTAAATACCCTTTGTATAATTAATATTTTCAAAAAATCGGCCATTATATATTATTAATGTAATGTCAATTTTACCCTCTCTATTTTTAATGCAATTTTAATTAATTTATTACTGTTTTTTTGAATGACCATAATAACCTTATACACAAACGTAATAAAAAAAACTAATCGATATTATTTCCTAATTATGCTGATTTATCCCCTAATCTCTAACCAAATCAAATACGTTCTCCATCTTCATCTTCGAAATCTGGTCTTACGGTTTCACGATCAATTCAATTATTCATCATTTTTTCGATCCATTAATTTATTCTTACTTTTCTACAAATTCGAATTGGTGAATCGTTACACTATTTCTTCAGAATACGTTTATTCAAGGATGTCTAACCCCGACGAAGTTGGTATGTTACTTGTATTTCAATAATTAGGGTTTTGGTCGAAATCCTTAATAGTTTTCTTACTTTAATCCCATATATTTATTGTATTGAAGATCGAAGGTCTTCTAATTGTGAATCACAAAGGAATGTTGAAGACGAAAACGAAAGTGTTATAAATTTCAATTTGCAAGGCAACACCGGCGACATTGACGAGAACGATGATCGTTTGCAATTAATTAAACGCATGATGTCATTAACCTTTACTGATATACATGAGGCCGATCAATATTATTTTAGGTACGGTCAGTTAACAGGATTTGACGTTCGCAAGCACTCTTTGAAAAGAAAAAAAAACAGATTTAAACATCATTATGAATAGGGTTTGGGTTTGTTCTCGAGCTGGGTATCGTGACATGCGCATTAAGGATTATGATCGATTGCGTACACCGAAAGAAGACAGGCGATGTGGATGCCCAGCCATATTCCGTATTGCACTTGATCGTTCTACCGGAATATATCGGGTGACTACATTCAATCCCGATCACAGTCACCGCCTAGAAACGCCCGATACGAGTCATATACTACGTTGCAATAGGTAATCTAATCGTTCCGGTTTTACTTTTATATTGACATCCTTGCATGATGGTATGATATATTTTTTTCCTTATCAAATCTGCCTTGTAAACTGAATCCATTATATACTTATATAATTCCATATTGCATGCAGATTATTGAGCAACGAAACAAAATACGTGTTGCAATTGATGACTGGTGTTGGGATGAAACCCAGTCATGTTATTGATTTTTTAGATGAAGCATGTGCAGGGAGTGAAACACGTCTATTTAATCGGAAAGACGCGTACAACTATCTGAATGGGGAAAGGTTGAAAAGGATTGAAGGAGGTGAAGCGAACACTATGTTGGGTCTACTGAACGGCATGAAGGTAAATGATAAATCAATTGAGTACCAGCACAGTGTCGACGCAAACAATGCACTTACAAGAATCTTTTGGTGCGACGGGATTTCAAGAGCTGAGTATGAACATTTTGGTGATATTATTCTATTTGATAGCACCTACAAGACCAACATCTATAGGTTTCCTATAGTGTTGTTATCTGGAGTCAATTCTCATTTGTGCACTTGTATTTTCGGAGTTGCTATTATGTACAAGGAGACGACTCAACAATACACCTGGTTGCTACAAACGTTTCAAAAATTCATGAAAGGAAAAACACCCACAACTGTTTTGACAGATCAGGATGCAGCAATGTGCGCAGCCATTAGAGATGTTTTTCCTAAAGCAACTCATCGGCTTTGTTGCTGGCATATTTCACGTAATGCCGAAACTAATATAAAAATTCCAGGATTCTCAACATGTTTTTCCAAGCTAATGAAAAGTACATGCTCTGTGGCCCAATTTGAAGCTAGATGGTCTACATTGATTGCTAAGTTCGGTGTTGCCGACCATCAATGGATACAAGACATATACTCAAAACGACATTTATGGGCAGAAGCATTTTTTCGAGGCAAGTTTTTTTCTATGATGAGGAGCACCCAACGTGCAGAGTCAATGAACGCTTCACTAAAACAGAAAGTGAGTTCTGGTTTTAGCCTTACAGATTTGTTTAGGCAGTACAACAATAGTTTCTTGAAGAGGATTCGAAAGAGGTTTCACGTATTGCAGAAGGAATCTGAGAATCCACCAAGAGAATTGAAGCGTACAGGCTTATTAAGCGGTCTTGAGAACCATGCCGGTCGCGTATGCACTAGAGCCATATTCGATTATATACAAAAGGTGCTGAAGGAGGAGGCAAACATAATTGTACTCAACAAGAGTGTACCTGTTAATCGCCGGCACACATTCATCTTTGAAGATCATAGCAAGGCAAGGCCTCGTACATTTACCACCGTAATCGATTTGGACAACGAAGAATTCCAATGCGAATGTAGTAAGCTCGAGTCCGATGGCATCCCTTGTCGCCATTTGATATGTGGTTTTAAGAATTTGACACTTACTAAATTTCCTGCTAAGAGTATCCATCCTCGGTGGTTTGTTGGCGTTGGCAAGAACCTCACATCTCGTTTCTCATACTTGGATCCTACTATGAAAATTCACGGCAGAGTATGGAAAAAGGCTTTGGTTGATCATCCTGATGATGTTGATGATGATGATGATGATGATCATGATGATCATGATGATGATGAAGGTGATAATGAGGAACCAATTGAAAATTTCAAACACATCCCACATGTCGGTGATCTCGCTAAGATTGTTCCTAAGGGCGGATCCAAAGCTAAGAAGCATCTATGCGGATTATGCAGGTTGGTGTATTTCTTATTGTTTTGTCAATATTATTTGAATTTCATATCCTATATTGTTTACGAATTTCGTTGTGCAAACGTTGAAGGAAACCTGGACACAAGACCACAACTTGTGAGCAGAATCCAGCTTCTCGTGCAAGGGCTAATACGAAACATTCAGCACGTATTAACCCATTAGGAAACGCTGGTTATGGTAACACTGTCACAGAGGACTCCTTTGTCCAACCTTCGTCAAACACATCGCAATTTGTCACACCGGAATACGTTGGATCACATACTAGCCTTCTTTTAAATATTGAACGTCAACAATTGCACAATTCTGCAGGTGGAATCCATTCCCAGGTTTGTAATGATATTTATTATTCATATTCAAAAAATTTGCATGTGTGATCCATTCACATGTTTGTAATGATATCTATTATTCATATTGAGACGCGAATTTGTTAACATTTTCATATTAATTTGTTAACAAGAATTTTTAGGAAGGAACAAGTCATTCGACGTCTCATTTGAACTCATCATATTTGGATACATACCGTCACATGAGGCAACAAATGTAATTTAAATTTATTTAAATGTTATTTATTGACTCCTTTTTACCTTTGGTTTACTATAAGACAGTTGTATTAAAACTGATTTCCTTTTGGTTCACTATTATAGTCTATGTTGAATTGGGGTTTTTCAATTCATTTATTGGGTTATTGCACTAGGGTTTGATGAAAAACTTTTACAAATATATTAAATTTTCAGTTACATTCAATGTAAAGTTACACCGCCCTCAACATGTACATGCTTCAATAAGTTGTATTAAAACTGATTCCCTTTTGTCACTAACTTGTTTTTTAAACAATTTAATGAGTGGTATCACATTATGCCTTTTCATTCATATTACCTTTATAGTCTTAAATTACAAACATAATAAACCGATGGAACCCTAGCATACATGATATTAGTAAATACAACTGCAGTTGGAAAAACATAAATACAATATAAAAATCTTATTTTGTAAGCAAAATCTTCATAGATAAAACAAGTTATCAAAATAGAGTAACGGATTACCTAATTATGTCCACAAACTATGAAAACAAAGTTAAGACTAGGAATATTGCACTCACATTACAAACTATGAAAACAAAGTACAAATTCTGTAATTTATAACAATGATTACACAAAACTACTTACACGATTCCAAAAAAAATTAATATACTCAACTACAAATCCAAACAAAATAGAGTACATTATAACAACCAACTCAAATTGAAACCAAAAGAAAGAAGATCATTTACTTGTTCCTACAAATCCAACAACCACATACATAATGCAAAATATCCAATAACAAGAAATCCAAACAAAATTGTTCAGATTCAAAAAACATTCTCAAATTGAAACAAAAAAAAAAAAAACAGATGATGTACTTATACCTGCAAATCCAATAATCACATACATAATGCAAAATATCAAATAACCAGGTATCCAAACAAAATTGTCCAAATTCAAAGATCCTCCTCAAAATGAAAACAAAATAAATCATAGCATTTACGTGTACCTGCAAATGCAATTATCACATACATAAGGCAAAAACTATAAGAACAACAATCAAAAGATTATTGTTCAAATTCAGAAATCGTCCACAAAGTGGATCAAAAATAAATCATAGCTAATTCAAAAAACAAAACATAACATTTAATATGCAGATTGGGGTAGCAGACCCAATCATGCATCAAAAATCAAATTATCAAAATAAAAACAAAATATAAAATATTGTTCCAAATTTAATAAATTGTTAAAAAACAAACCAGCAACAAAAGAATTTTTTTTTCAATGACAATCATGGAGAGGCAGAAGTTGATCCGGGAAATAAGCTTGCACCAGGGGCAGAGAGGGCCTGTATCTTGGCTTCCATAACAACGACTTCTTCACGCCTCATATGCAGCTGTCCCAGCAACATTTCACGGAATGCAGTCTCCGGACTCGGAATCACAATTGGATATGCGGGAACCCTGTTACAAGTTGCATCCTTGCTAACAACGTATTTCTGGTCACAAAGCAAAGAAAATAGTAAAATAGGAAATATTAAAACATCAGAAACACGCTTCGCCTCTTCCAATATTCGCCGGAAAATAAATTCGCCGACATTGATTTCAACACCGCAACCGACAACATACAGGAAATCAGCTTGATCCACAGACACAAGATTCGAAGTCAAAGTTGGAAACCAGTTTGCGCATCCTATCTCATGCAATATGGTGTAAACCTTCGTGAGTTGTGTACGCTTCAGACCAACCACAGGCCACTGCTTCATCTTTCCTCAGGTCATCTCTTTTGCCAAATCTTCGTGGGATACTCTTGATCTCAAAGCTCCCTTCTCATTCGTGCCAAGTATCTTATTCAACAACTTCGGGGTGAACTCGTACACTTTGCCACGAACATAAATTTGCCCAAAACGGCAAGATAACTCGTCACCAACAGCCCTCTCCAGATTAGCATAGAACTCACGGATAAGATTCATCTCAAACTTAAATTTGGTCGGATTTTTTGCTATTCTAACAGTACCCAACAAGTGTCTATCCTTTAACAACTGTTTCACAACCCAATCTGTGAAAGTCTCGTCGTCGATCGGCCTTTCTATCAAAAATTTAACGCCGGCCAAGTCTGCACCCAAAACCTTCGCCCTGGGACTGAAATAAAGATACTCAACAGCCACGTCTGTGTTGTAAGGGAAATCGTCGAACATTATTTCAATGTCAGAATCTGAATCCGCCTGGTCTTTGTCGTTGCCGGAATCATATGTGGTCTTCAGTTTCTTGCTGCTTTCTGCACAATCGTGGGTGGGATCACGTTTTCCAGTCATTTTTTTTAATGCGAAGAAGAAGGATCTGGCAGTGGATATGAACGTCTGAATTTGTGTAGAAAATCAAGAATGAAAGTGGGAGAGGAAGGCGGTGAGAGAGATTTATAAAATCAAGAATGAACGTTTGGAACATAAAGCGATTAGGGTTTTCTGTAAGGGGGGAGGTTGAAGAAGACTGGGAGACGTATTTGATAAGATTTGCACGATTATCTAGAGGAGAAAATAATTGTGCAGATTTATCGCCGATTTACCCACACTTTAATGATTACACCTTTTTGAATTTCCTAATATTATTTTTTCAGCTTAATATTTTTTTATGTTCAAAGTATTTTTAAACCCTAATAAAAATTTAAGTAATAAAAATCAACAAACAATCAAAACAAAATAATTGAATTTGCAATATATTTTGTATAAAAATAGACATTAATTATAAATAATTCATATGCTAATACTAATTATAATAATTAATTTTACAATTAATATAGGTGGACCGTGGATGCTACGTCAGTTAACTGATAAATATATATAGAATATATTATGTGACATATATTCAGAAATAATATAATAAAGTCTTTACACAAAATATAGTTTCCTTTTTAATTTCCTAAAATTAATGTTATTGAAAATAAAAGGTGGAAAAATATTTATGGACATTATCCCCGCCGTTTATATCCACGTTCACACGTAAACAATCATGGCAATTATGTTATATTCCTAGATTCTTGTGATTTTTTGTTACATATATCTCGAGATTCACGACACCTTTCCAAATACCGCTTGTGTTTAATTTATTTTTATTTTTTAAAAAATTTAAAATATTAACAGTCACAACAGGTGGTGATCTTTGGTTTACTGCCGTTGAATTTTACGATGCAATTTTATTCCAACATTTATCATAATCCATTAATAGTAATGACAATTTAAAATTTCAACCGTAATTTGATTCAAATTTATAAATGCTAATGGTAATTCAATTTGTAATTTCATAGCATGTAATTTGGTACACCTACTGACAAAAGTAACTTAGAAATCGTGTTAGTAGACCATGAAATTAAACATATAACTAATCAGCTAGTTAACAATTCAACTGTATCATGTATTTAATCTACTAGTCCAATTTGATAGATTGATCACAATCACGTAGTTAATGATGCATTGACGAACATATAATAACAATTCCACCAAATTCAGTACAGTTGCATGAATCATACATTAATTCCAACATTTATCATAATCCATTAATAGCATCTATTCGACTAATTCCAACATCGATGTTCATAATTCGGTACACGAACGATCACCATTCTAATTTTTATGAAATCAATTCAACCGTAATTTGATTCAAATTTATAAATGCTTATGGTAATTCAATTTGTAATTTCATAGCATGTACACCTACTGACAAAAGTAACTTTGAAATCGTGTTAGTAGACCATGAAATTAAACATATAACTAATCAGCTAGTTAACAATCCAACTGTATCATGCATTTAATCTACTATTCAAATTTGATAGATTGATCACAATCACGTAGTTAATGATGCATTGACGAACATATAATAACAATTCCACCAAATTCAGTACTAGTTGCATGAATTATACATTAATTCCAACTTTTATCGTAATCCATTAATAGCATCTATTCGACTAATTCCAACATCGATGTTCATAATTCGGTACACGAACGATCACCATTCTAATTTTTATGAAATCAATTCAACCGTAATTTGATTCAAATTTATGAATGCTTATGGTAATTCAATTTGTAATTTGATAGCATTTACTCAACCGGCTCATGTTCATGTGGTATAAGTTTCAAGATCGTTCATCCTGATTAGTTTTAATTCAAATTATGAGATTGAAATTGAGGTCAACATCGTAAAAAAAATAAAATTACTTGCACGAAACAATTAGTGTTATTTCCCAAAACAAAAAATTACTGTTTTTGGAACTAATAAATATTATTTCCAAAAACAAAATAACTATTTTTTTTATACAAACAATTACTACCATAATCTGAAATCTAATAACATTTATTATTGCTAATTAACTCAATAAATGTGATTTTGGTAATTGAATTTCATATTGGCGGGCGGGATTTGGTTTTCAATTTGAGATTGAAATTCAAAATTCAAATTGGAAAGTGTATTAGATGTCTAAACGTCGTAATATATATATATATATATATATATATATATATATATATATATATATATATATATTTTTTTTCTTTTTTGGTTTTTGTAAAAACCGAATTATTTGTAATTCACCATAACAAACAAAACCCCACGTGGCAATATCCGACGTGCAAGATCAAATTCCCCAAATACACCCCAACCCAAAAAAATCCCTAAAATTAAAAAATCATTCCACACATATTTCTTCTCCGACGTTCTCCGACGTTCTCCCCCCTTAGGTATGTAACAAACGTTTGTAGAAACGATTGTATACTAAAACATTTTCTATTGGATGGAGTGGTTTCCTATTTTATTTCCTTTGTGTATCAATTGAAACTGTGTATGTTGTCTATGTATGCAGCATAAGTTATGAATCTAGACATTGTTATTGAATATCTTGTATTTTGTTATCAGATCTGAACAACAGTTCGTCGTTACAGGTGTCTTCATTGAGATGTCAATATTTTTTCGAAATCGTCATATTTATTAATGCAGACAGTTTCGAAACAAAAGGGAAATCGATTGAGGGATGGATGTCGATCATCAAAACCCATCATGGCGTATGGTATGAATATGTATTGTTTGTAACGTTAATTCACGTTATCAGTTTCTTAATTAAATAATGTTGTTGATCGGCTCGGATTGTGTTGTACAGGTCTTAGATCACAATGACTTCTCTATGGAGGGTCTAAGTTACTTAATCCAACTGTTACTTAATACCATGTATACACACTAGCATATTTGTATATATAAATGCTAATATTATTTGATTTAATGTTGCATAGATAATTCCTTTTGAATTTGCTGCTCGAAATCGTAGTATATGGGAGAAAACGGCAAAGCTTACTGCTAAAGATGGCAAATTTTGGATCGTTGATGTTTATCGTAATTGCTGCAAGTATTGTTTTTATGGTCTTGGGTGGCAAGACATGTTAGTACATTTCAAAATGTTGATTAATGGAAGCTTGGAATTCACTTACGTCGGTCACTCCACCTTTGAAGTAACCGCGTATGGATTTGGAGGATCCATGAAAAAATTCCCGTACGTTATTGAAGTTATAGATGCTGAAACCGAATCCGGGGATGAAGAGTTCGCCGACAGCGACGACGAATCCCTTCCAGTCGATGACGATGAATTCACTAGAAGTGACAATGAAGGCCATTCAGACTCAGAGCTAAAATTCGAGGTTGTGTTGCAAAAACATTCACGTTATAGAATGGTAAACATATCGCACATTTCAACGACGCCAATTACATATTATTACTTTCAATAATTATTTAAATATTTCTGTTTGTTTGTTGCTGTGCAGGGCATACCTCTCTATATTGTGGATGCTGCTGCTTTATACTATAAACAAAGTGTAATGATGGAGTTTGAAGGGAAAACCATTGTCGAAGTCGTGATTCGAAAGAGGAAGAACAATAACAGGTGGACATTTCAATTTCATGACAATTGGAGTGTATTCGTTGCTAAAAGTAAGTTGGTGTTTGGTCTTGAGTATTCATTTGAATATATTCCAAACAAGAACGTTATGGCGGTCACGTTGGTTGAGTAGAACATGATGCAACTTCTCAGTTAACTTTTTATGTTGTACTAATATATATATATGAAGACTGTTTTTCTATTAATTTGTACTGTGACATCTACATTCCCTTTTTTTGACGATACAACTAGAGCTTTGTATCTGTTTTAAATTTACGTTGACGTTCAATTTGTGTTTTAACACATTATTTTGTTTCAAAAAAACGAACAAAACTTGGCACTTTCTTGAATATACACGTAGAAGTAACTAGTACAAATTGAATGAACTTGTGTTACATATTAACTTTTTAAGAATATGGTAGCAAAATCAAATCTTATGGAAATTAACTCACAATTAATGGAAAGTAACACAAAATTAGGTTATACTAACCCAAACAAATGATACAACCTAATAATACTTCTAGTATGACATAAAGACCTAATAATACTCCTAATATTACGAAAATACTATCCTGATCTAATCACATTATTTTCTTAATGGTTACCAAAATCTGCAAAATCTTGTGGAAAATAATTGTCAAATTAGTTAACAAAATCTTGTGGAAATCAGTATCTCCACGATTTGCGCCCACTTCCGTGTTCGACTACAATTATGTGATATACGTAATATAAATTCGTTTCCATATCGCTCGACTTTAAGAAAATTTGACCTACTTTCTGTGTAACGAGGAAGAACCCCACAGCCGATTGCGAATATGTAAGTTCTTTTTAATTGTGAAACCACTGCAAAATAGACATGTTTAAATCTCCATTAGTTGCATATTGTTTTATGGAAACTTATGTTTAATCGTTTGTATTATATACTTAATTTACAAATTGTGGAGGGATAAATCAACATCGGGAAAGAGGAAAATTGAATGCTCAAATACCAGCAACAAAGTAGTGAGACTCCTTTTTTAGTTCCATGTTTTTCTTTGGTGTTATAATGAAACATAAATTCCCACAGTTTTTTTAAAATCTGATTTTTTTTGTTTTGTTAATATCCGTACGAAAAATCATACATAATAGGAAATCGAAATCTCTTAAAAGAGGTGTTGATATGATGCCTTCTAGTGCCATGGATGACTTCCTCAAACAATTTACGGTAAATGCATAGTGAATTTATATGTTAGTATTACTATAATTTTGTTGAATTATACGGATAATTGGCCATAAACCGTACATTTATTGCCGCAGACCCCGGCGAAAAGATTTGCAATAAGGTGTTCAGTGACAAAGCTTATCCGAGTAAATGAAACCCTTAATGAAAATCAGTTGGCGATATTAGACGATTTGGGGTTTGGAACTTTGGCGAGGATTAGAGATTGTGATGACATGAACCGTGATTTGTTAGAGTGTATTGTACACAACTACTGCCCCGAAACCAGTTCTATGAATTTGCTAAATAAAAAATTTCAGTTGGATGATTACGCAGTGTACGAGGCTCTTGGTATTCCATACCAAGGCGATAAAATATATCACCTTACATCAATCAACTCTGGCACCAACCTATACGGTAAACTCTTCCGAATGAAGGGTAATGGCGTTTCTAAATTGGATACGACAGATCTCATGTCCCATTTAACTGAGACTAAGAACATCAACAATGACAAAATCTTTAAGATTATGTACTTCACCCTTTTGTTCGGTGTTTTTCTATACCCATGTGATCAATATGACATTCCAACCCATTACGTCAATCTAGTTGAGTATATTATTGAAACACCTAAAGTGAATTGGGCTTCCTTAGTTGTTGACAAAATAAACCGTGGGATACATGAATGGAGAAGTAATGCAAAGACAAAATTTGTTGGTGGATGTGCATATCTACTGCATGTAATGTTATTGTTTTTACATTTAATTGTTCACATCAAATTGATGTAATGATTTAGAATGCTAACATCAACTGACACTGATGCAGGTTATTTACCTGGGAAGAGTACGTACAAGCGGGTCAAAATATTCCTTAAATCTCAGCAAAGAAGTCCCTTTCATACAACACTTGTCGAAAATGCATTCCAAATCACTATGCAAAGAGTTGATGTCAAATGGCGGTTACGGCAACGCAATGGTAACTTCATTATAAGTTCAACGCATAACATATTTGGTCGACTAATTCCATTTTTTTTTCGTATAAAAACATTATTATGCATAATAAAACTTTCAATTTCAGCTTATGAGGTTTGAGACAACTAAAGCGAATTCGATTGAATCATCAATTCCGGCTAATTCAACAAAGAGTAACAACAGCAATGACTTTGAACACCAATTATACGGTGGTCGTACATCACATGTATATCCGTACAATAGTTGTATAAAATCAGGGCCACCCCACACGCGCAAAGTCATTCCTGCTACTGAAATTGGAATGACGCCATCAATGTTGACTTCACGGATAACGTCACTCGAATTTTCAGTTTCACAATTGCGGAAGGGCATGCAAGCAATATTATCGACTAATGGTACGACATCACGCGTGACTGAAGCGGGGGAATTTAGTACCATTGCTACGGATATCCAGAGATGCCTAACCAAGATCCCGCAAATGGTAGAATCGACGATTCACGAGACACTACCGAATTTGCTGATTGGACAATCGGAGAAATTGGACCGCACACCATCTCTCAATAATAGGGGATCTGCTTCGAAATCCACAAAGCACAACGTTGAGGAAAGGGTTTGGACTTCGTCCAAACCAACAAGTTTGTCTAGAAACGAATCGCTATTGCCAAAGGTTTTAACTTTCAACGGCAGTGACAATAAAAGTGCTAACAAAAGTGTTGATGCCTCGGACACAATTGATCTCACTAGCGATGATGACAATATTGATGGTGATGAGGTACTTTACGTTGGAAACGAAGACCAATTCGAGTCTTCTGGACTGAAAAAACCTGTGGATGGGGAAAGAATTATTCGCAAACTTTTCAACGCAGATTCTGATGTGAGGTGAGAGTAATTCTACTATTAAAAATATAATAATGTTACAACCTATTTCATTGGAGCTAAATAAATGTTATATTATTTTGAACAGTAATCAGGTAGTTCTGGATTTTGGAAAATGGTATATTAATAGGCAACAACTGCTGACCTTGCTCCCTGCATCTAACATTAGTGGCGCTGTAAGTCGAACCTTATTTATTTGTTTTTGATATAGTTATATAAAGCATCTGTAATTACAATATTTGTTTGTCTTATGTAGGTAATCGACTGCGTGGCGTATATGCGGACGCTGCAAATGGCTGAAAAATATGACGACCGTACCTGTTGGTACTTGCCTAGTAAATTTGTCGTACGTATTTCGTCAAAATATTTTAGTAATATGATTTTTATTTAAATCTGATTTCTAATACAAAATTAAATAAACTAAAAATATGTAAATTGTTGTGTACTTCAGCAAATGATGATGGAAGACACAACCTGGAGCGTTGAAGATATGGTTGAGAAATATTTTTCAAAGGATAGAACTTTCGTTGGTTCCCTATCCACTGTTAAGAATATCCACATACCAATTAATGAAAATTTGGAACATTGGTTTTGTGTCATTATAGATATTAACACACATACGGTGTCTATTTGTGATTCTCTACCTACAGCAGAATTCGATACCCATCGGATGGACCTTGTAACAAATTTGGTAATTACACCATAACTATATTAGTTCCGTTACTGTTGAGACGTTAATATCTTGACAACCGTATGTATAATTAATCATTTCCTTAATATTGCAGGTAAAACGACTAGAGAAAGTGTTGATGAAATGGGACAATGGAGAGGCAAAAACGAGATTCAATTCAACTCTCTTGAATTACGAAAAGGCGGATTGGGTACCCATTCAACAAAATACGTAAGTTTAAGACACTGACAATTTTCTTCATACATTTTCAGTACAGTACAAACTA
This sequence comes from Erythranthe guttata, assembly GCF_056151865.1. Classification (NCBI taxonomy): domain Eukaryota; kingdom Viridiplantae; phylum Streptophyta; class Magnoliopsida; order Lamiales; family Phrymaceae; genus Erythranthe; species Erythranthe guttata. The sequence continues at coordinate 6,990,734 of NC_142544.1, read as the reverse complement.
ACAATTAAATACCAGCAGGTACGACTGTGGATTGTACGTGTGCATGCTAATGCTATTGGGCAACGAATTCAACGCACCATTGAGCAATGTGAGCAATATTAACAATCAATTTGGTTTTGATGAACATATATGCGTACGAATTATTTTTATATTATTTATGTGACTATAATATTTTTTTTGTAGGAACAATCAGTAACTGCAAGAAAATCATTGGCTCTAAACATGTACCACAACCCACATAACATGATAAGATACCCAGACGAGACTTCAGATGACGATTCGGATAACGACTTGTCCTGTTGATGTTTTTTTTCCCCTAATAAACGTATTGCTTCATATCACATTCTGGAATATTTTGTTTTTCTAAAGGAATTATTTTGACATATTTTTCCATTTTAATTTTATTTAGTACATTTTGGTACATGTTTTGACCACTACTCATTTAGTTTTTATGATATTGTCAACATTTTGATATCTATTGAAATTGCAAATTTCTTGGTACGTGATTAGGGTTGTACACGGTAAATTGACAATTTGTTAGACAAACACTAAAAATCGAACAATGAATCAGTAAAACATTCTAAATAGTAACTTGACAATTTGTAAGACAAACACTTTAATTCGAACAAGTAATCAATAAAACGTGCTAGGGTTAGCATGGGTACGTGATTAGGGTTGTACACGGTAAATTGACAACTTGTTAGACAAACACTAAAAATCGAACAATAAATCAGTATAACATTCTAATTAGTAACTTGACAATTTGTAAGACAAACACTTTAATTCGAACAAGTAATCAATAAAACATGCTAGGGTTACCATGGGTACGTGATTAGGGTTGTACACGGTAAATTGACAACTTATTAGACAAACACTAAAAATCGAACAATGAATCAGTACAACATTCTAATTAGTAACTTGACAATTTGTAAGACAAACACTTTAATTCGAACAAGTAATCAGTAAAACGTGCTAGGGTTACCATGGGTACGTGATTAGGGTTGTACACGGTAAATTGACAATTTGTTAGACAAACACTAAAAATCGAACAATGAATCAGTACAACATTCTAATTAGTAACTTGACAATTTGTAAGAAAAACACTTTAATTCGAACAAGTAATCAATAAAACGTGCTAGGGTTACTGTTGAGTGTAGATATTACACTCAATACGTTTACTTTACGTGGATCTTTTGTTTAGATTTAATTATATTTGTGCTTTAATTGATTGATTTTGTGTTTTATAGGTGAAAAACGAGAATTAGGTGTCCATGAAGGAAAAAAAGATCAAAAAGAAAGGAAAAAAGTTGCAAATAAGGAAACAAATCAAATTGGAAGAAGGAATCCTGCCACAGCTTTGACAGTGTTCACCATTTTGAGCATATCTCTCTCATACGAACTCCGAATTAGGTGATTTTGACGGAATTGGAAAGCTAATTTCAAGGGCTACAATTCTTATTTGCCCAATATTCCGAAATTCGGACTCCAACATGGCACAAATCGACGAACAAATCCTGGTGGGGGAAAGTGACGGAAATTGATTCCTATTAGGTTTCCACTACTTCCTTATCAAGAAAAGCCTATAAAAGCAACAAGTCTCTACACCATAAGCACGAAATTTTACACCACAAAACGCGGAGAACGAAGATCAACGAAGACTCAAGCATAGTTTTTCTTATTTATTTTATTTATTCTATTTTGTTTATCATAAGAATTACGAGTAGCTAAGTTTTTAATCTAGGATTTTATTGGAACCCTATGTGGGGATGGTGATCCCGTTTTCTTGAGATTATGCAATTATGATTTTATGATTATTTCTTATACTTGTTATGATTGTTAGTGCATGAACTTGATCAATTTATGTGCTTTATCTGTGATTATTGGGATTGACTCGACAAAGCTATTTTGATAATTAGACGGTAAGTATAAGAACCTTCGAGTAGTTTTCACCGGATGAGTGTGTCAATTGCATGTGGTGTCGTAGACATACAGATATCACCTTAGGTAGTCATTTACGAGACGTGTTAGTGAATGTTTTATTCATAATTTGTTTGCATAGACATATAGTGAACCGTTTATGAATAATAGACTCATAATACACGCGACAACGGGTTATGAGTAAATTAGTGTCTCGGGTTAATAATCATGAATCATATATTTCATAATTGAGGGGTTTTGGGTGAACAATTCTTGCATAGGGGGAAGATAAAATCCTAGGTCCGTTTTTATTGATATTTTCTCGTGTTTAATTGCTTTCATAATTAGTTTAATTATTTAGTTGATTAAATTTGACAACTTTGCGTAGGCTGGATAAAAATCATAATTGTTAGAATTTGGTACTTAGGATTAGATAATTTGAGTATTCCCTGTGGGATCGACATCCGACTCTCACGAGTCCACTTTTACTACTTGTTTGCGATACGTGCACTTGCGTGTTAGGTATTTAGCACCCAACAAGTTTTTGGCGCCGTTGCCGGGGAATACGGCAAAATTATCTATTTATTCTAATATCAAATTTGAGCAATTTTTCTTACTTCAGCCATTTAATTTTTTTTATTTTTTTTTTATTTTTTTGTTGTTTTTATTTCATGTCTGGTTACAATGTTCGGGCACCTCAAACGGGATATGAATGGCTTCCATCTGACGAATACCTCCAAAACACCTATGGTATGCCTCCGTTTTGTTCAGCATGTGGTGGAAATCATTATTCGGATCAGTGTTGGGTATCACCAACAGCGACGAATTTCGACGAAATTACCAACGGATGTTATTGGAACACTTACACCAACAACACATACGAGCAAAGCTTTCAAGACCAAGATTTGAACGAGTTTCAACATAGAGAGCCACAATTTGATGATTTTCAAAATTATTATCCAATGCAGCAGCAGCAGACCACTGATGAACAAGTTGATTTGGTATCCCTCATTGCCGAATTCATGAAGTCCACTCAAGCATCATTTCAAAACATGGAGATACAACTGGAAGAGATGACGCTCAAATTAAAATCTGAATCTCTTGAAAATATTCCAGACGAAATCGGCTATGGTTATATCAAAGAAAATTCGGGTGAAGCCTGCGGTGAGAAAAATTTTCTATGTCCGGAAAATAGTGTCGATGTGAGAGAAATAGAAATTACGAAGACACTTGAGCATGATGAATCTGAGAAGGCAATCGAGCTAAACCACGAAGATGCCTCAGAACAAGAGAAGAAGGAGATGGATGTAATGATTGAAGATATTCTAGTTGTGGGCTATGTCGTTGATCTAAATGTGGATTTGAAGGCATCAATAGTGGTTGATGAGAAGACTAATATTTTTGAGGTGGAGGTTATACGCAGACTGGAGATTTTTGTATACCGATTTGAGGGAGCGGGTGATGAAGATCCCATCTTGGCTTCGTACCGATTGATTACAACCAAAAAAGACTACAAGCTAAGGTGGACCGTGATATATTGCATTGCTATCCATGCCTTGGTTGCAATTGAAGTGATAGAGCTCACGGATGGATGCGCAATCTACAAGGCTTTGGATTGGACATAACAATTTCAAGAAGCAAAGTCTGGCTGAAGACTTAAAATTTAGCGCTTCTCGGGAGGCAACCCGAGCTTTACTGTTTTTCATATTTTTCTTTAATTTTATGTTTTATTTTTATTTTCATAGGCATGCATTCTGATTAACTTATTTGATTTCTTATTTTTAAGGTTGGAATTGCGATCGGGACAGTTATCCGAGAGACATAGAGGGCATCTTCGCAAGAGGAAAATCAGATTTCTTTCCCACAAATTCTCACACCCCGAAGACAACGGTTCCGACTAAATCAGGTGTTTTCTATCCTTAAACTTTGTGCTAATTTCGTTGAGGGCAACGAAAATTTTAAGTTTGGGGGTGAAAAAAACATGTTTTTTTTGTGCTCATTTGATTTAGTTTGCATGCATTAGGTTTTATTTATTTTTATCGCTTTTATCGTTTTTTCCGGAATAAAAAAAAATTAAAAAAAAAATTGCTTGAGTCGAATGCATCGATGAGTTATAATGATGAGAGATGATCAATGTTTAATGATGAGATTGCTTGTTTTGTTTTGATAAGGATTAGATATTTGTTTAGCTTTTGATTCAATAGAACGTAGAAGCGAATTATTGCTAGGAATCACACCTTATGCATTACTTTGGTTGAATGTTTTGTATTTTAAATTTGGAATTTATTTGTGCTAAATCATGCCTTGTTCGGTTTTAAAACTCACCTTAGGAAATTTATGATACGAAGTATTGAGTAGTGAGTGATTTGGGATATGATTTGGGCCTTCTTTGAATCGTTTGAGCCTTTCAAGCCGACCTTTTTATCGAAATTATCATTAGAACCTTGATTTGAGCCTCGGCGAAAAGGTGTTCTTTCTTTTAGCCAATGTGTATAAGGTAGAAAAGTTGAGATTTTTGAAAAATTAACCCTTGGAGTTCGGTCGAAAAATTTTATAAGGTCCTTCTTCTTCGAAAAAAAAAAAATATATATGCTTCTATATATATAAAAAAAAAAAGAAAAAGAAAAGAAAAAAAAAAGGAGAAAAAAAAGGAGAGAAAAAGAGAAAGAAAAAGAAGAATAAGAGACTAGAAGGGAAAGTAAGGACTAGTTGTTGAATTGTTTTGAAAGTTCGATCCATTGTCTTAAGAGAAAAAGTGGAGACTTTTGAACTCTTAAGAATCGAGTTTATTAAAGTCCTTAGAGGTGAATTCATGGTTTCAAACGCCTATCGTTCAAATTTTGGCGTAATCACCTCAATTCAAGAAGAATAGCCACATATACCCCATATACCCATATTCCCTACCTCGAACCAAATAGCCTAACAATTGAAAGCCAAAAAGCCCCAATGATCCCCATAGCTTAATGTTTGATATTAGTAGAGTAGAATATTTTGGTGAGTATTTGGAGTCAAACATATACATGGAAGCATAACTTTTTTCTATCTTTAATTTACAAATATTGGATGCTTGAAGCAATTGCATGATTTGTGGTTTTTGGCTATGGTAAGTGACTAAGTGCTTTTGAATTTTGAGCTTGCGAATGCCTAAGAATTTTCATTATAATTACAAATTCTGAAAACGTGAAGTTGGTCATTAATCTATGTGATGAGATGCGGTAGTTGAGTTTTTTGCTTACGATTACATTTTACTTGAGGACAAGCAAAATTTCAAGTTTGGGGGTGTGTTGAGTGTAGATATTACACTCAATACGTTTACTTTATGTGGATCTTTTGTTTAGATTTAATTATATTTGTGCTTTAATTGATTGATTTTGTGTTTTATAGGTGAAAAACGAGAATTAGGTGTCCATGAAGGAAAAAAAGATCAAAAAGAAAGGAAAAAAGTTGCAAATAAGGAAACAAATCAAATTGGAAGAAGGAATCCCGCCACAGCTTTGACAGTGTCCACCATTTCGAGCATATATCTCTCATACGAACTCCGAATTAGGTGATTTTGACGGAATTGGAAAGCTAATTTCAAGGGCTTCAATTCTTATTTACACAATATTCCAAAATTCGGACTCCAACATTGCACAAATCGACGAACAAATCCTGGTGGGGGAAAGTGACGGAAATTGATTCCTATTAGGTTTCCACTACTTCCTTATCAAGAAAAACCTATAAAAGCAACAAGTCTCTACACCATAAGCACGAAATTTTACACCACAAAACGCGGAGAATGAAGATCAACGAAGACTCAAGGATAGTTTTTCTTATTTATTTTATTTATTCTATTTTGTTTATCATAAGAATTACGAGTAGCTAAGCTTTTAATCTAGGATTTTATTGGAACCCTATGTGGGGATGGTGATCCCGTTTTCTTGAGATTATGCAATTATGATTTTATGATTATTTCTTATACTTGTTATGATTGTTAGTGCATGAACTTGATCAATTTATGTGCTTTATCTGTGATTATTGGGATTGACTCGACAGAGCTATTTTGATAATTAGACGGTAAGTATAAGAACCTTCGAGTAGTTTTCACCGGATGAGTGTGTCAATTGCATGTGGTGTCGTAGACATACAGATATCACCTTAGGTAGCCATTTACGAGACTTGTTAGTTAATGCTTTATTCATAATTTGTTTGCATAGACATATAGTGAACCGTTTATGAATAATAGACTCATAATACACGCGACAGCGGGTTATGAGTAAATTAGTGTCTCGGGTTAATAATCATGAATCATATATTTCATAATTGAGGGGTTTTGGGTGAACAATTCTTGCATAGGGGGCAGATAAAATCCTAGATCCGTTTTTATTGATATTTTCTCGTGTTTAATTGCTTTCATAATTAGTTTAATTATTTAGTTGATTAAATTTGACAACTTTGCTTAGGCTGGATAAAAATCATAATTGTTAGAATTTGGTACTTAAGATTAGATAATTTGAGTATTCCCTGTGGGATCGACATCCGACTCTCTCGAGTCCACTTTTACTACTTGTTTGCGATACGTGCACTTGCGTGTTAGGTATTTAGCACCCAACAGTTACCATGGGTACGTGATTAGGGTTGTACACGGTAAATTGACAACTTGTTAGACAAACACTAAAAATCGAACAATTAATCAGTACAACATTCTAATTAGTAACTTGACTATTTGTAAGACAAACACTTTAATTCAAACAAGTAATCAGTAAAACGTGCTAGGGTTACCATGGGTACGTGATTAGGGTTGTACACGGTAAACTGACAATTTGTTAGACAAACACTAAAAATCGAACAATGAACCAGTACAACATTCTAATTAGTAACTTGACAATTTGTACGACAAACACTTTAATTCGAACAAGTAATCAATGAAACGTGCTAGGGTTACCATGGGTACGTGATTAGGGTTGTACACGGTAAATTGACAACTTGTTAGACAAACACTAAAAATCGAACAATAAATCAGTACAACATTCTAATTAGTAACTTGACAATTTGTAAGACAAACACTTTAATTCGAACAAGTAATCAATGAAACGTGCTAGGGTTACCATGGGTACGTGATTAGGGTTGTACACGGTAAATTAACAACTTGTTAGACAAACACTAAAAATCGAAAAATTAATCAGTTCAACATTCTAATTAGTAACTTGACAATTTGTAAGACAAACACTTTAATTTGAACAAGTAATCAGTAAAACGTGCTAGGGTTACCATGGATACGTGATTAGGGTTCTAATTTGCAACTTGACAATTTCAAAGACAAACACCTTTTAATTTGTATGAATTTGTTTGTAACTATGTTAATAAATAAAATTTGAAGTTTGGGATAAAAATAATTATTCGAAATTAATTAAATAATATGTAAACAATTCTAGGTTGCCTTCGACTATTTTTTTTTTTTTGTAATTAGGGTTCTGCTGATTCGTAATTTGGGCTCTTGTTAAATTGTAGTTAAATTGCCTTTTTTTTAATAAACAGTTTACATCGACAAATTAATCCGTAAAAATTATAATGCATGTATAGTTAGGGTTCTAATAAATTCGTGTTAGGGTTCTACTTAAATTCTAAATTTTAAGTAATGTAATATAATGCAGATAATTAGGAGGTCAATCATAATTAATTTAATTATTTCAATTAATAATGTCCATATTTAGAAAAATATTGAATAAGGGTAATTACGTAAAATGACACCGTATATTTAAAACGGATTTAAATTAATTATTTCAGGAAAATATCGTCGGGGTAAGTTAGACAATTCAATGTTAATCTATTTTATATTAATTTAATAAAAAAAATAGTCAGAAGCATTCATTTTTTAGAACATAAGCCATGTTATTTTCCTAGGATCCAAATTTAATCTTAGAAAAAAAATGGTGATTAATACATATCTCAAATAAATTTAGAACATGGGTGGTCTCACCCTAGAAAGACCCTCTAGTTTTATAGTGCTTAGACGCAATAGCAACCACACTAACTACTCTACTAAAATCATGCAGAACGTGCTACTAAACATGCAAATTAAAATGCAAGTGCAGACTACTTTTCGGCAACTAAGAAGAACTATTCTAATGCCATGACTACTTTACCCACTAACCCACTAATAACTAACTAATTATAACACTAATTATTCTACTCACATCAACAAACTATTAGTGTCTTCGCATAGATTAAATGGGCTATTTGGCAAATAGCCCTCACTGAATTTTTTTTCCATGATAATCCATTTTATTAATAAATATTTGATATAAGTTCATTTGACTCAAATTACGCTAGTAAAAAAATGTCTTTTTACTACTATCATTAACCATAGCAAAAGATATTAAATTTGTACTAAAAAGGTTTTTGCTACACATTTGCTACGAATTTGCCCCGTAGCATATACGGACGTGACAAAAGCTTTGCTACGGTAAATAGATGTACTAAATACTTTTTTGCTACGGTAAATCCTAATATTTACTACGACTTTAAAATAGTTCCGTAGTAAAAAGTATCTTTTATTACGGTTTAATTACCGTAGCAAAAAATTTCATAGTAATAAGCAAATGTTATACTAGTGTTATATGAAATGCCCATATCATACTCTTTCTCCAAAATAACTCCTCACAAATATCATGTTATTTCAGTTTTTTTTTTATTCTTTTTTTCCCAGAAAAAAATATGATTTTTTTAATTTTAATTTCAATTTTAAAACAAAGTATTGCTTTAATTTTATTTCAGTTTTTTTATTTTTTTCCACCAAGTTTAAAAAATATCGTTTTTAACGCCCAATTCTTTTTTTTTTCAATTCTTTTTTTTTTCCATGCACCACGGTCAAAAATTAAAATGCACTATATAATCATCGAAAATTGCTACAAATAAATTTAAAACCACTGTAAAATTACCGTAAAATTCGCTGTAAAGTTAACGTAATCCACTTTAATATTCACATAATTCACAACAAACTTGTCGAAATCCACTAAAAACATACGTAATCCACTACTAACACAACTGAAAAAATAACAAACAAAAAAACGTAAATTCAATATGCGAAAATCCACTATTTGAAACGTAAACCACTATGTTCAAGAAAAAGTGCAAGACCAGTACACCACCACCAACAAGGTCGACGAAGATCACTAAATCAATCTGAAGAAGAAAACAAATAATTAGCTAATGAAAATCAATTTCCAAAGGCAAACCGTGGTGTCACACCATCGTTGGTAGGAACAAAATCCGGGAATCTTTCATAAACAAATTCTTTCTAATCTACTAATATTGCATAAATTTGTTGAAACGAAAAATGAATGAGGGAACAACAATGAAAACCACTCTGTATAAACAACTATACAAACATGAAAACCACTATGTGTAAAACATCTATATAAACATGAAAACCATTCTGTATAAACATCTATATAAACATGAAAACCACTGTGTGTACTTATCGAATTCAGTATAAATTTATCGAAAATCACTTTGTATACTTATCTGAATCCTGTGTAAATTTATAAAAAAATTATCCACTTTCTTATTTTACGCCCGCCGCTGAATGTTGATAGTAATTGTAATGTCACAATACAATTATTGTAAACAAAATAATATTACTATCAACCACATAATTTTTTTTTTGACTTTTTTATTTTGTTTGATTTGTTGACTAGTTTACATAATAATATTACTGTCGTTCAGAGTAAAACTACAGTAAACACAATAATATTACTGTCAACCACATCAATATTATTTTTCTTTTGACTTTTTTATTTTGTTTGATTTGTTGAACGATTAACGCAATAATATTACTATAAACACAATAATATTACTGTGGCTGATAGTAATATTTCAGTCAACCATATTAATATTAATTCTTTGCCTTTTTATTATATTTGCCTTTATTGTACGATCAACATATTAATATTAATGTATTATACAACAATAGTGATTTTTTGTGTTAATATTATAGTGTTAGAGAGTAATATCAATATTACCGTGTTAAACAGTAATATATTTAATATTCTTGTCGACTACAATAATATTACTGTTTAAAGGAGCTAAAAAATGTTCAGGAATTAAAAAAAAAAAAAAAATCAACTCCGGTCTCTGGCGGGGATGACTTTTATATATATATATATATATATATATATATATATATATATATATATATATATATATATATATATATATATATATATATATATATATATATATATATCGTTAGTTAATTAAATTTGATGCAACTTATATATTGACTATTTTTCAGAGCAGGTGACAAAATTTGAACATGTTTTCAATCATTCTGACATGCTCGCAAACATTAGATGGGATTGTATATTGGATACATACGAACTATTCAAATACTACAACTCGGAGCCATGATCTCAACTATTTATTTTCGGGGGGGGGGGGGGGGGAAAGTGTTTTAATTGCAAAGAATAAATCTAATCGGCCCAGTAGTATTAATAAGATATTTGGTTGAAATATTTAAAACTGCCTCACGCAAGCCTGAAAAAAAAATTCTTAATTATGTATTAAATTCCATCATGTTCAAAAAATTAAGAGAAATGACATATAATAATATTTCAACATAAATATTACTTTAGAAGTGTATAAAATTTGTGAATGTCACATTATCATACTTAATAATTAAGTTATGTCATTATACATAAAATCAACGAATAATATTAAAGAATATCATATTCCTTTTATTTTGAATCGTTATATTTTTTTTAAAATGCTCGCTTAGAAAAATAAGTACGAATTTGCAATGCATAATCACATAATATGCACGTGATTTGCAATTGATTTGCACGTGAATTTGGTTGTGAAAATTATAGATCTTTTCGGTGACGAACGAGTTTAGCTTCGAGGCTAACCTTGTTTCAAGCAAAACATCTTATAATTAATCCAAATATCGCTGGAGATGTTCTCAGGGCGCTTCAAATCATGACTAAACTTAATACTAAAAACTTATTGTTGTTTATTAATATATCATTTTAATTTACATATTCTAAATGTCGTTTTAATTTACAGTTAAAATATTATTTATTACTATGATAAAATCTAATCCACCAAGTAGTATCCGCTAATAAAATGTTCGGTCGAAAATATTAAAGTGACTCAGGATTGAAAAAATAAACCGAGTTATGTATTAAATCCCACTATATTTAAACAAATTAAGCGAAGTGACATATAATATTGTTTGAAACCGAAACGATCCCAATCAAATAAAAAAAAGTATTTGAACACACGAGAATGAAACCATAGAAAATTTAGTCTTTTACATAATTATCCAACTTAATCGACAAAGTCTCAATCCAAAATACCAAACAACTAATTAGAATCATGAATAAAACAGTAAAATCCCATCTAACCAGTCATATACCATCCAATCCCATCATCAATATTAAAAGTGGCATAACTAGACTGGACAAACTCCAGCTCTGACTCAAATGCAGGCCACCAACTCTAGTTGTGGCTCCATGGAGAGCAACAGCCTCCTGTGGCTCTCCGACAGCGGCTGCCAACTCCAATAACCTCCTTCGTATTTTCTTTTCACATAAAGATTGTGAAAGGGATAATAGTGCATAATATGCACGAGAGGAGGCTCAGGAGACCGAGAGTCCGAATCTACAAAAAATAGGAATTAAACTATCATCGATTTTCTAATTGGTTATTTCTTTTTAATTAATTATTTTACAAAATTACGATAATTTTTTACCCGACGGTGAGGAAGTGAATAAACAATGTACATGATAATGTACACTGTCTCGAGTTCCCAATAGTCGCCGAAAGATTGATGAATGTACCTTTGAGCTACTTAGAGATTGAGAAAACGATGAAGGAGACGAAGTGGAAAAAAGATCGAACATGTGAAGATATGAAGAGAGAGCATGCTCTATTAGACCATGCGAGATTCAACTACGAAACGAAGAAGCTTTTGCATGTGCCATCTCAGGTTTATTTGTTATCGTCTTCAGTTGTTTCTTTCTCTTCGTTTTGTTTTCAGTAATGACTGTTGAGATTAAAATATGTTTTGTGTTTACGTTGTTGGTATGGTTATAATACAGTGGCAGGACGTGGATCGAGCAGGAGATGAATTTATCGGTGAAAGACGTTATGTCGTACGCAGTGAAAAAAAATCGATAGATGGGTTAAACAATAGTATGTTTTTGTGTGAACTGCCTATGTACAAAATATGGTCAGAATCCAGTGGCGAGACGTGGATCAAGCAAGAGATGAATTGATGCGTTAATGCCAACTAGCAAACGACCATCTTTCTGTATGGCCATGTGCAACGGTGTAAGGCATCACTGTATACCCCACTGTCGACTTCTCACCATAAATCTTGATAAACGTGAGCCTGCATTAGGACATTTTCAAGGAGTTATTATGATGTAATGATATTTTTGAAGTTAAAGTTATTTCTTCTAATTTGTTGTGTTGTTGTTAACGTAAATAAGTAGTTATATGGAGGTAAATAATTAATTGTTTACGTAAATTTAATGTCATATTGTTGTTTAGTTAACAAATTGAACAGATTAAATTAGGTCTATGGTTGAATCGATCGAATTGAAAAAGATCGCTTTTATGTCGTGCTAGGAAGCACGAAATGGATCGATGCATTGCGTGCTATGTACCATGAAGTAGAGTATTTTCGTTTGTTGCATTTTGCATAGATTTCCACGAAAGAGAACCTTCTGTTTCGTGGAAATCAATACGATAGAGTTTAAAATTCAAATTTTTTAATTCATTTTGTGGAGGAACTACACGAAATTTTCTAATGTGGTTCGTGTAATTCAACTCTTGGTTCATATAATACTATATCTCATTTCGCTTAATTTGTTTAAACATAATGGGATTTAAAACAATCTGAGTTATGTATTAACTCCCACTATGCTTAAACTAAGAGAAAAGGCACAATGTTATATTCAAACATACTTATTAAATCTTTCAGTTTTATCTCTATACATAACATCAACGGTCATTATTTATTGTTAATAATATTTGCTTAGGAAAATAAGCATGAATTTGCACCTGTAATCATATAATCACGTAACATGCACGTGTTTGCATGCGATTTGCACCCTATTTGCACGTGAATTTGGTTGAATAACTGAAGACATTTTTAGGCTACGAGTGAATTTAGGTTCGAGATGAACATTTTTGCAAGCAAAACAATTTATAGTTAATTTAATTTTTATTCATACTTAATAAATAATTTTAGTAGAGATTACAACGTTAGGTCAGTCGAATTATAAAACAATACGTTCTTACTTTCCGACTTTGATTATCGCTAAACTAAAATGAAACAACGTTTTCCAATATTCTTGCATTTCATGTTTCACGCATATAGTAATTGCTAGATATAAAATTATCAAGCGCAAAAATGCTAGATGATGATGATGATAATAATAATAATAATAATAATAATAATAATAATAATAATAATAATAATAATAATAATAATAATAATAATAATAATAATAATAATAATAATAATAATAATAATAATAATAATAATAATAATAATAATAATAATAATAATAATAATAATAATAATAATAATAATAATAATAATAATAATAATAATAATAATAATAATAATAATAACAATAATAATAATAACAACAATAATAATAATAATAATAATAATAATAATAATAACAATAATAATAATAATAATAATAATAATAATAATAATAATAATAATAATAATAATAATAATAATAATAATAATAATAATAATAATAATAATAATAATAATAATAATAATAATAATAATAATAATAATAATAATAATAATAATAATAATAATAATAATAATAATAATAATAATAATAATAATAATAATAATAATAATAATAATAATAATAATAATAATAATAATAATAATAATAATAATAATAATAATAATAATAATAATAATAATAATAATAATAATAATAATAATAATAATAATAATAATAATAATAATAATAATAATAATAATAATAATAATAATAATAATAATAATAATAATAATAATCATAATAATAATAATAATAATAATAATAATAATATAACCACTCCACTAACCTATCATTATTTGACATGTGACATTTAAAAATATAATTATTAATATATTTAAAATTTGATAATCTATTTGATACTTGTGATTGTAGTGAAATTTTTTTCTAGAAGTGTCAAAGTATTATACCAATTATCAAATGAATATTTAATGCTCCATTTTGATATCTCCCATTGGAGTTGCTCTAAGACTAATATTAATATTAATACCAATATTAATAATAATACTAAATGCTTTATGAAATTGAGTCACAATACATTAGAAATTTAGTATTTTCCCCCAAAAAGTAAAAATGTACTTCCTCAACTTAGATAAACTTGTTATCGATCGTATGCCGACATAATAACCATCTGAATAAAAACGATTGAAGTATTATGACAAATAGAAATGAAATCTTCACCAACCTATTGACCTATTTACAACATCATATGCACATGAAGCAATCTCATGCCTAAAGAGATTGCAAATACATATGTATTTGCAATCTGGCATGGTGCAAAATTGCAAATACATATGTACCAACTTCTAAAATTCAGAAAAAATTGCACCTTACTGAAAAGATAAGCATGAGTACTCAAGCAACGATAACCTAAATAGTATAATTAAAATATTATTAATTTTATATCTATCTAAATTTTTAAATAATTTGACTTCATATGAAATTATTAATTATATTAAAATCATCACAACAATCCTTAATAATATTTATTTCTTATGATAGACCGTAGTTCATTATTTGATTAAATGAATTTGGCAGTATTTTCAATATCCGAGAAAATATCAATATATAGTGAAAATATACAAAATTTGATTTTTATTATCATATATATTCATAAATAGGTATATAGTGAAAATATTTATAAAATATAATTAACATGTAAGAGTATATATATATATATATATATATATATATATATATATATATATATATATATATATATATATATATATATATATATTGATATGCCTAATTGGGCCAACCCAATGGGCCTACAAGTTATTTACCTACTGGGCCACGAGCCTAATATCGAAGACCATTATCACCGAGGCCCAATCACCTTCAAGTAAGGTTTGGGCCCGACAATCTCAACTAAGCTATAAATAAAGGTTTGAACTCATTCCTTAAGGTACGTCCTATTAACTGAGCAATACTACAATACGTATTCTCTGGACTATTTCTATGATCAGCACGTCTGACTTGAGCGTCGGAGGGGTTTCCGCCGGATCAACCCCCGGCGTAGTTCATGTGTGTTCATTTCGCAGGTACCTCAGGATCATCAAGTTGCCAAGCTACTGATCTGCTTTGCTCTCCCAGTTCATTTTCTACACTACCCCAGGTGATCTAAGTAATTAGCATCATCATTTTGGCGCCGTCTGTGGGAACGATGCAAACCAGATCACGTAGCCAACAAGATCCTCCTGAGGCGTCTGCTCGGAGAGAAAATGACACAGCTAACGACCTCCCACCTTGTAGAGGCTCTGGCTTGCCACCTCCTCCCCATCCCATGGATCCGCCTCGCGAGGTTCAGGTGATCCCCCCTCGGGACCCACCACTCGCCGATCCATCACTCGCTGCTCCTCGAATGGTTCAAATAACCGAGGATGCGCTTCAACTCGCGCTGCCACAGAGGCCGTGAGCCAATATATCGCCACGATGGGAGCAAATGCTCCCAACGCGATACCAGCACCTGCTCCACATGTGGAGCCACCTATGGCACCATCGCCATCGACTCCCTGGGGGTTTACATCGCCCCCAAAATATTTTGCTCGCCAAGGGTTATCGACTCCCTGGGGGTTTACATCGCCCCCAAAACATTTCGTTCGCCAAGGGTTATCGACTCCCTGGGGGCTTACATCGCCCCCAAAATATTTCGTTCGCCAAGGGTTATCGACTCCTTGGGGGCTTACATCTGCCCCCAAAATATTTCGTTCGACAAGGGTTATCGACTCCCTGGGGGTCACATCGCCCCCAAAACATTTCATTCGTCATAGCAGGAGCCAACGCTCCTCCTCGTGAGGCCCCACTGGGTCCTCAACATGATCAATTTCTACTTACTTCTCGAACGGGTCAGATAACCGAAGAAGACCTTCAGCGTATGATCACGGAAGATTCAACTCGTGCTGCCACTGAATCAGTGGCACCATATATCGCCAAGGTGGGGCATCTCACCCCAGTGGTTCGTGATCGCCTCATCCTAAATGGGGGGCTATCCCATCCTAAAGTTGGGAATCACATCTCAAGGGTGGTACATCCACTTACCTTTCAACCCCAAGGGGTTTCACATCCCATCAAGTGTTTCACGTCCCTACTTCAAAAACAGAAAAAATGGTATGACGCGCACGCGCGAACCAATGGCACAACCATGCGCATCCACCTCAGACCATAGGTCTCGAACGCCTCATCCTACAGTGGGCAGTTATCCCCATCCTAAGGTTGGGCATCACCCTTACCTTTCAACCCTAAGTGGGTTCACATCACATCTCAAGAGACGAGTATAAACTCACTACTCAAAAAATAGAACATCCCCAAGGGGGTGCACATCCGATCTCAAGGAACGAGGATAATCTCCCTACTCAAAAAATAGAACATCCCCAAGGGGGTGCACATCCCATCTCAAGGAACGAGGATAATCTCCCTACTCAAAAAATAGAACATCCCCAAGGGTGCACATCCCATCTCAAGGAACGAGGATAATCTCCCTACTCAAAAAATAGAACATCCCCAAGGGGGTGCACATCCCATCTCAAGGAACGAGGATAATCTCCCTACTCAAAAAATAGAACATCCCCAAGGGGGTGCACATCCGATCTCAATGAACGAGGATAATCTCCCTACTCAAAAAATAGAACATCCCCAAGGGGGTGCACATCCCATCTCAAGGAACGAGGATAATCTCCCTACTCAAAAAATAGAACATCCCCAAGGGGGCGCACATCCGATCTCAAGGAACGAGGATAATCTCCCTACTAAAAAAAATAGAACATCCCCAAGGGGGTGCACATTCCATCTCAAGGAACGAGGGTAATATCCCTATTCAAAAAATAAAACATCCCCAAGGGGTGAATATCAACCAAATAAAAATAGAAGAAAAAAGAAGAGAATGAAAAAAGAGAAGAAGAAAGAAGAAGAAAAAAGAAGACGAAGAAAAAAGAAAAGAAAAAAGAAGAAGAAAGAAGAAGAAAAAAGAAGACGAAGAAAAAAGAAAAGAAGAAAGAAGAAGAAAAAAGAATATGAAAAAATAGAAGAAAAAAGAAGAAGATGAAAAAAGAGAAGAAGAAAGAAGAAGGAAAAATACAAGGAAAAAAAAAAAAAAAAAAAAAAGGAGGCGCGCGTGCAGTGCAGGCGCGCGCTGGCGTCAGCAAAAAAAAAAAAAAAAAAAAAAAAAAAAAAAAGCTTGAGGCGCGCGTGCACAGCACGCGCGCGTGGCTAACACGCGCCGGACGCGCGCGCGTGCACATCACGCGCGGCAGCAAAAAAAAAAAAAAAAAAAAAAAAAAAAAAAAAAAAAAAAAAAAAAACAGGCGGAGGCGCGCGTGCACCGCACGCGCGCGTCAGCAGGAAAAAAATAAATAAATAAATAAATAAATACTTGGAGCGCGCGCGAGCACATGCGCGCGCTTTCCAAGACACCCTTGGACTGCGCGCTCCCATCAAATCGCGCGCAACTTTGTCTACTCTCTACCAAATTGCGCGTAGATTTTGACTCGCTTCTCCAAATCGCACGAGAATTTCAACGCGCTCCACCACATTCCGCGAGCTCTTTAACGCACCTACCAAATTGCGTTCGCTATCAAATGGAAAATAAATAAAAAAAAAAAAAATTATTTCTCCACGCCATGCCAACGATTAACGCAAGACAACAGCACCGATCTACTCTCGACAAGATCCGGTACCCTTTTCAACATGGCTCCCACATCCTCTCGAGAGTGGGGGGCTTGCGAGACAACTCCCACGAGGAGCCAACTCGCTAAGTAATACAACCCACAGCGAGACAACTCCCACGAGGAGATAACTCGCTCGGCCATACAACCCGTTTCGAGATAACTCCCACGAGGAGACAATTCGCTCAGAGCGACCTCAGTCCGCGCGCTCCTCAGTCGTGCGCCATCCGATGCTCCTACAACTCCCTTGCGAGACAACTCCCACGAGGAGCCAACTCGCGCAGTAATACAACCCGCAGCGAGACAACTCCTACGAGGAGACAGCTCGCTCGGTCCTACAACCTCTTACAAGTAAACTCCCACGAGGAGCCAACCCCCTCGGGTCTCAAAACCACAGCGAGATAACTCCCACGAGGAGACCATTCGCTCCGTCCTATAGCCCGTTGGGACAACTCCCACGAGGAGCTAACCCCCTCTAGTCTCAAAACTACAGCGAAATAACTCCCACGAGGAGTCCACTCGCTCAATCCTACAACACGTTGCGAGGCAACTCCCACGAGGAGCCAACTCCCTCGGATTTCAACACCACAGCGAGACAACTCCCACGAGGAGACCACTCGCTCCGTCCTATAACCCGTTGCGAGGCAACTCCCACGAGAAGCCAACTCCCTCGGGTCTAGGAAACCACAACGAGATAACTCCCACGGGGAGACAACTCGCTCTGTCCTACAACACACAGCGAGACAACTCCCATGAGGAGACAACTCGCTCGTTCCTACAACCCACAACGAGACAACTCCCACGAGGAGATAACTCGCTCGGTACTACGAACCAGCAGCGGGACAACTCCCACGAGGAGACAACTCGCTCGGTCCTACAACCCACAGCGAGACAACTCACACGAGGAGATAACTCGCTCGGTACTACGAACCAGCAGCGAGACAACTCCCACGAGGAGCCAACTCGCTCGGTACCACAACCCGCAGCGAGACAACTCCCACGAGGAGACCACTCGCTCCATCCTATAGCCCGTTGTGAGACAACTCCCACGAGGAGCCAACTCCCTCGGGTCTACGAAACCATATCGAGATAACTCCCACGAGGAGCCAACTTGCTCAATACTACAACCTGCAGCGAGATAACTCCCACGAGGAGCCACCTCGCTCGGTAAAAAGACTCGTTGCGAGGCAACTCCAACGAGGAGACAACTCGCACGGTACCCCAACCCGCAGCGGGACAACTCCCACGAGGAGCCAACTCCCTCGGGTCTACGAAACCACAGCGAGATAACTCCTAACAAGGAGACCACTCGCTCCATCCTACGACCCACAGCGAGGCAACTCCCACGTACAACCACCTCGCTCGATAATAAGACTCGCTGCGAAACATTTCCCACAAGGAGACAACTCGCTCAGAGCAACCTCAATCCGCACGCTCCTCAATCGCGCGTCATCCAATGCTCCTACAACTTCGCTGCAAGACAACTCTCTTGAAGAGACAACTCGCTCGCAATGCACTACATAATCGCAAGCTCAAGTTAGCACGATTACAACCCTAGAAACACTTAGAGATATTATGAGAATCTATATAGCCTGGCCAGCTTGATTACTCAAAATTTATCTACTTGTTTTCGATGGGTCTTTCATTAAAACGTGGCCACGGTCCAAACATACTTACGACCCACGAGGTCTAACAAGGGGCACGATCCCCATAAAAAAAACTCTTGAGAGCCTGATCCCCTGCTCAAGTACATCACGCACAAGGCTATATGTAAACACATACAAGCAACGCGTCAAAACATTGACAATGTCGATAAATAACAACTCCCACGAGGAGAATACTAGCTCCGCGCTACTACATTATCACGAGACAACTCCCACGAGGAGATAACTCGATCAACTCTATTACCCCACGACGAGACAACTCCCACGAGGAGATTACTTGATCCGTGCTACCACATTATCGCGAAACAACTCCCACGATGAGATAACTCGATCAACTATATTACCCCGCGATGAGACAACTCCCACGAGGAGACAATTCGCTACTACATCGTCGCGGGACAACACCGACGACTCAAATAACTTACATAGCGACAACTTAGTCGCGCTACGCGCCAACGTGCATTCACGCCCCTCCGACACACGCTCCAATGCATTTTCGCACACCATCAGGCCATATGCCAAAGAACGAACACTACAATTTTCACTCTCGACACGATTGAGAACCCATTTCGACATGGCCCCCACATCGACTCGAGAGTGGGGGGCTTAATGATATGCCTAATTGGGCCAACCCAATGGGCCTACAAGTTATTTACCTACTGGGCCACGAGCCCAATATCGAAGACCATTATCACCGAGGCCCAATCACCTTCAAGTAAGGTTTGGGCCCGACAATCTCAACTAAGCTATAAATAAAGGTTTGAACTCATTCCTTAAGGTACGTCCTATTAACTGAGCAATACTACAATACGTATTCTCTGGACTATTTCTATGATCAGCACGTCTGACTTGAGCGTCGGAGGGGTTTCCGCCGGATCAACCCCCGGCGTAGTTCATGTGTGTTCATTTCGCAGGTACCTCAGGATCATCAAGTTGTCAAGCTACTGATCTGGTTTGCTCTCCCAGTTCATTTTCTACACTACCCCAGGTGATCTAAGTAATTAGCATCATCATATATATATATATATATATATATATATATATATATATATATATATATATATATATATATATATATATATATATATATATATACTCTTACATGTTAATTATATTTTATAAATATTTTCACTATATACCTATTTATGAATATATATGATAATAAAAATCAAATTTTGTATATTTACATATTTAAACCTTTACATTTTTTTTTGCAATTTTATCAAAATCAAATTGTCAAGAAAATGAATTCAATTTATGATATTGTATACATAGTAATTTAAATGTTATTTCACTAATGTTTAGAACTCTGAGATTAAGCAAAAAAAAAAACTTAAAAATTTCATTACTTAAATTTATAGCATATTTAAATATCTTAGTACAATTAAATATTTTAGTAACTATAATGCAAAAAAGTAACTATTTTTCATCTATAGGAATTGTGGAAATAGTAAGTACGAATATATATTTAATAACTTTCAGAAATGTGAGGTCGATAATAGTTAAATATTTTGTAATATATCACCACATGCATGTATAATAATAACCCATAGAAATATTTATATGTTTACCAAATATTTTGTAACTTATAAATCAGACATAACAATTCAAATATTTCATATACATAGTCGTAATAACTCATTTAAATGTTTTTTTTAGAAACTCATTTAAATGTTATTAAAGTATTTAAAAGTTCTAATAAATCGATGTCATGTCAAATTATGTTTTATATTTATTTTGATTATATCTATTGTAAGAATTAGTTACACATGTCAGATAAATTATATCAAAATTGACAATTAATATATGAAACTAAATCTAGCAAAAATAAAATAAAAATATCACCTATTTGTAGCAGGGGTTTTGACTTTTTTAGTAAGTAATATTCATGTAGGTAATCAAACTAAACACGATATTTTACATAGTAGCTCGAATTGCCCATTAATAAATATTTGTTATATTATCAATAATACGAATATTGTATATTGATAATATGATTAATATTGAAATATATTTTAATAAGGTAAAGTATGATATACTATTTTAAAAGTTATTTAAAGATATTTTTTATTATATATATACAGTACTGTAAAAATATATTTCTACCAATATGTTTGATAATTTAAGACATTTAAGGTTATGTGAACTGTTCAAATATTTCAGCACACTTATAGTTCTAATTAAAAGCTCACTTATACATTTAAATTAATAATTAAAGATTTTACAAAAGTATAATAACCAAAACAAACAGTTTCATTTATAGATAATACAAAATATTTATGAGGAAATTGGCTAGACACCCCTTATTCTGGACTTATATAGGTAGAGATCCTAGTTGTTAGATAAATATAGGCATAGGTCCTTTATCACAAAAAAATAATATAAATAAAATAAAACAATTAGTATATGGACATAAACACCCTCAATTAATAAGAAAACAAATCTCATACGCTCCCTCTCTCTCCAATCTTACGTATCTTTCTTCATATATAATCTCTCATATTTCTCTTCTTCTCCATATCGTGTCTCTGGCTTTTTTCTTCTGATTTTTTTTTCTTTTCGATCAACACTTTTCGATTTTTTTTCCGATCAACTTCTTTCTTTCTCTATACCCTTTCTCGATTACATCTGTTTGATTTTTTTTCCCTTTGGAATTCGAATTCTTTTGGATTATGTTGTAGGGAAGAAAAAAAAATTGAAGCTTTACATTATTAGATGATTTTTCGGTGAAAGAGTTAAAAGCGGACAACAAACATAAATCGCTCCTTGCTTGCACAAGGTGATTTTTATTTTTCTCGTTTTGTATTTATCTGTAGTGAGTTTATAATGTTTGTTTGTATTTCTAATTGATTTTGGTTCAATAAAAAGCAAAACACAAAATAATGAAACAGCAAAATCAAATTGTTGTTGCAAACTGCAAATTGCAATCGATAACAGTAGATTTTGTTGCAAACTGCAAATTGCAATTTTGCCATTGATATAATATTTTTTATAATTTTATTGTTGTTTTTTTTTGCATTTTTATGATATGTATGATATTTTTGTTCTGTATTTTTATTTTTATTATTTGCATTTAGATATTGCATATCATATTTTCATTTTATCTTATATATAAAAGAAAGAAACGCTAGCGCAACCCTAAGAAAACCTAATGTCATATTTGTAATTTTTTTTCAATTTTTATCAAATTTTTATCTCCTTAATATTATTTTAAATATTATTTTCGAATTTTATCATATTTGTATCCCCTAAATATTATTTTAAATATTTTTTTTTTATTTTTATCAGATTTTTGTCTCCTAAATATTATTTTTATTTTTATCAAATTTTTATCTCCTAAATATTATTATAAATAATATTTTTTTAATTGTATCAAATTTATATCTCCTAACTATAATTTTAAATATAATTTTCAACTTTTAGCAGATGTTTATCTCCTAAATATTATTTTCGAATTTTATCAAATTTATATCTCCTAAATAATATTTTAATCTTTTTTTCGAGTTTTATCATGTTTTTATTAGTTTTTTATCTCCTAAATATTAATTTTGTTTTTTATCAGATTATTGTCTCCTAAATATTATTTTCGATTTTTATCAAATTTTTATCTCCAAAATATTATTTTAAATAATAATTTTGATTTTAATCATATTTTATCTCCTAAATATTATTCTAATTATTATTTTCGTATTTTTTCAACTTTTATCTCATTAACATTATTTGAAATATTATTTTCGATTTTTATCAAATTTTTATTTCCTACATATTATTTTAAATTTTATTTTCGATTTTTATCTCCTAAATATTATTTTTTGATTTTTTATCAAATTTTTATCTCCTAAATATTATTTTAAATATTATTATCGATTTTCATCAATTATTTATCTCCTAGATATCTTATATATAGAAGAAAGAAACGCTAGGGCAACCCTAAGAAACCCTAATGTCATATTTCTAATTTTTTTTCAATTTTTATCAAATTTTTATCTCCTTAATATTATTTTAAATATTATTTTCGAATTTTATCATATTTGTATCCCCAAAATATTATTTTAAATATTATTTTTTATTTTTATCAGATTTTTATTTCCTAAATATTATTTTTTATTTTTATCAAATTTGTATCTCCTAAATATTATTATAAATCATATTTTCTTTAATTTTATCAAATTTATATCTCCTAACTATAATTTTAAATATAATTTTCAACTTTTTTCTGAGACACCTAACTTAATCAAACTATTAATTGGAAAGGATCTTATATGCGCTAAAGATTATTTATGTAGAAACATACCTAAACATCTTTATAATACAATTCATCAGTTTGGTCAATATACGCTTGAAGCAATCAAGGAAACCTATATGGTTCAATATAATACCGAGGAGTGGTATGAATGTGGAATTGGAGTTATTACGGAATTATTTTAATCATATTTTATCTCCTAAATATTATTCTAATTATTATTTTCATATTTTATCAACTTTTATCTCATTAACATTATTTGAAATATTATTTTCGATTTTTTATCAAATTTTTATCTCCTAACTATTATTTTAAATTTTATTTTCGATTTTTATCAGATTTTTATCTCCTAAATATTATTTTTTGATTTTTTATCAATTTTTTATCTCCTAAATATTATTTTAAATATTATTATCGATTTTCATCAAATTCTCCTAGATATTATTTATAATAATCTGATTTTCAATTTTTACAGAAAAGGGTAAATAAATCTAATTTTCATCCCTAGCGGATTTTGTGACATCGTTTTACAGAATGTCTGCAACATTTGAATTTTATTTCTTCCCTACCTAAGGCATCTTCTTTTGGTAACCCGAGTTTAGATTTTGTTTCTTATCTTCTTCTTCATCCTATTGACTGTCTGACAATTAGTTTACATCATTTTCCATCATGGCTTATAGGTAATTTCATTTTGTTAAAGTATGTGTTTCATTAATTTATACCAAAGTTTTCAAATTTTATGTATAAATTATTTCATTTTATATGTTATTGGACATGTTATTAAAAGGGATGATTTGAGAAAATTAACCAAAAATGGGCGGAGCCACAAGCTATTGGAAGTCGACCTTCAAGACTTATTGTTTGTATGTGATATTTAATTTATTGTTTGAATTTATTTTTGTTTCTTAATTTTCCAATTGTTAATTCCAGTGGCAAAACAGCCTTAAAATGAGGCAGTGGAGAAGGGCTTAGTTCCGATGCAAGATGTATAGATGGCCTTTTTACGATGGTATGTTGTCGATAGTTCAGTTTTGATTATGTTAACTTAGTTATTAAATCTAATTACTTTTAAGCTCAACATGAAAGACATAATTGATGATTTTTTTCCTGGTTTAAATTTTCAATCTACTGGTATTAGCTGATTCAATTCATTTAGAAAATTATTCAACAGTAAAGTTATGTCCTTTTTTTTTGTGTAGTATACTTAATAATGTTCCAGTATAATAGAATTTTGATCATATTCTTACAACATCAAAACAATGCAATTTGTTGTCCCGTGCATCGCACGGGTACAATTACTAGTTGTTTGTAATTAGATGATGCTGATTTTTTTACTTGTTCGATTTATTGTTTGTATTTGGTGAATTCATAGGTAGTTTGTTTTTTTAAATTCAATAATGCAAGTTTTAATTATTAGTTTGTTATTTGCATTTTACAGAGACTTAAGCGGGCGGCTGCGGCAGTGGCGCGGCGTTCGTAGCGGTGGTGAGTTTTTTACAACCTGAGTTGTTACCGAACAACAAACAATTTCTAAACAGCAAACGACACGAAGGCAAATTGGGAAACAACAAATCGAACGAAGGAAAAGGGAATGAAGGCAAACTGCAAACGACCTTGTAAATTGCAAACGCTCAGACACCCAAACCTATGGAAGGCTTCAAAATTTGTGGAGATTTTGGTTTTTAAAAAAACAGGGAAGAATCGATATCAAGAGATTTGCAATCCTAATTTTCAGATTTGCCGTATAATAGGGAGAAAAATAGGGGATTTGATTTTGAGGATTTATTTTACCATATATTGATAGGGGTATTTTTGACAAATTACAAATAATAAAATCTACTGGAAATTATAGTTTATCAGATGGATTTGAACACATATAATCTCTTATAGGAGGACCTATAGCAAATTACCCCAATATTTATTTGTTTCGAAATTTTCTAAGAACTTATGGATTAGAAAAATAAAATAAATATTTCACGTAAGAAATAAAAAAAAATATATATATATTTCTTCGTTACACTAAGTACTAAATTATTGTAAAAGTCCAGATGAATAACCAAAACAAAATTTTATTCAACATGAATTATAATGATTAAGAAAACAACATAGATATTTAAAAAAAATGAAAATCAACATTAAAAAAATTAAAATCAGCAACTAAATGCAATCAAATCATATAGTATTAACAATCTTAAATATAGTGGAAAAAATGTCCATTTTGCACCATAGAATAAAATGATACACAACGAATCTTGTATTGCGGCAATACTCGTTATCTATATATATATATATGTATATATATATATATATATATATATATATATATATATATATATATATATATATATATATATATATATATATATATATATATATATATATATATATATATTAATATAATGGTCTGGACTCTGGTGTCTTATAAATTCGTATGAACAATTGGTAGACCAATCAAACTCCACTCACCAGCTCTCTTGGCACAATCCGAAAAAGACAATTTTTTGATTTCACCGAGTCTTGAGTCTTACCTATAATCTCTATATTGTCATTGAGTCTTGAGTTTTTCCTTGCAATTTCAAATAAGACAATTATTTGGTATAATGATATATTATTATGGAGTTAAATCTTAACATAAAATAATCAATCAGTA
This sequence comes from Erythranthe guttata, assembly GCF_056151865.1. NCBI lineage: Eukaryota > Viridiplantae > Streptophyta > Magnoliopsida > Lamiales > Phrymaceae > Erythranthe > Erythranthe guttata. The sequence continues at coordinate 6,964,296 of NC_142544.1, read as the reverse complement.
CGAAAAACAAACCTTTGCCGACTATATCTACAATAATAAACAAACAAAATAAAATGTTAGATATACAATCTTATATGTAAATAAAATTATAAATAATTATTGTATCAATACGACATAATTAATAATAAAAACGCATAAATATAAAGCATGCGAAAAATTAACAGAAAAAATGAAACTTAATGGAACATTTGTAGTTTTCTGGAACGAAATTGGATGAAAGTGATGAGTGTGGTGTAAAATGATTTTATACTTGTCTTTAATTTGCTAAAAAGGTAAATAATACATAATTAAGGTACAAATCATTTACTCCTAATTATTAAGAAATCATTCATTTCCGAAAATCAATAAGCAAATTTAAATAATTATGGTACAATATTGTGTCATATGTAAATATTTTATTCTCAAAATGGGAAATAAAATCAAGATTTATGATATTATTATCCCATATTAAATCCTTCACATTTATCAAATCAAACAATAAAAGTATGATATGTTGCCAAAATTAATATTTCTAGATTTATCTTTTCTTAGAAATTAGTTACAATTCAATATATTTAAAGCATAATATATATACTATCGGATTTAAAAAGAAAAAAAATCAAACCATTACCTAAAAACTTGATATTTCGAATTAGTTTGTGAAATTCTATAAATATAATATATTTCAAAGAATTAATACTAAAAAAATAATAAAAAAAACAAAAAAATATGGAAATATAAACATAATATAAAAAAATTCAAAAATATATACATAATATTAAAAAAATTGAAAATATATACATAATATTAAAAAAATCGAAAATATATACATAATATAAAAAAAATTGAATATTTATACATTAAAGATTGAGTTTTCTGAATTTTAAAAAAATATAGGAGGAAAATATATTTCGAAAACTTAACCTATTAAAAAATAATATTTTTCAAATTTATAGAATATTAAATGCATTAAATATTATATATATATATATATATATGGTAATTGTTAAATGAATGTGCAAATATTAAATAGGAAAGAACTTAAAAACATACCAAGATTAAAATGTCCAATAATCAATTGAGTATTACACATCATCAATTTAATGCCAACTAAGCGATTTGAGAAAATGACATAGGAATTTGCCACATGTCATCCAAAGAGGGCATAGATCCTCTTTTTATATAATATATAGATAATTTGTTAAAAATTAAAACAATCTCATATAATAAGTAAGAAAAAAGCGGGAAAAAAAGCTGAAAAGTAAAAATAATAACAAGTAGACGTTGCCCAGTAGAATAAATTTTATTTCCAGAAACAACATTTTCGTTGTAGAAATTCAAATTTAGCACTGAGAAATCACGAATAATAAATTTCATTACCTAATAAGTTTAAAAAAATAGTGCATTTTACATTTTATTGATTCAATATTTGAATTGGAATATTTATTTTTTTATGGATAAGTTGATCATGAAAATTGAACATTTATGGGCTTAACACAAATCAGAAACAAGGATAGCATTATTCAAGCCGATAACAAAGCCCAATAAGCATCCAATTTGACTCGTCCGGTAAGAAAATTGGTGTTATTCTTGAATTTAAGATGAGTCTATTACTCTATTACAAAGGACTTGCGTAATTCAGAAATGAACACCTTCACCATTCTACACTTGGATTTCTATACAGATTAGGGGTGTAAATCGGATCAGATGGGATCAGAATTAGACTTTTTGGTAGAATTTTAATTTTTTCGGAAGTGAAAAACTAGTTCCAATTCCATTCCAAAATAATCAATTTTTTTTTTTTTTAAATTGGAATGAAAAAAACTTGTTCCTAAATCGAAAAATTTAGAATCGGAATACGCGGAATTCGGAAATTTCCAATTTTTGGTTACCTAAAATATAAAATAAATAATAGGGTAAATGGCAAATAGGCCCATGACGAGGGCACTTAATTAAAAGAGGGACATCCAACTTTTTTGTCTTTCAAATAAATCCAACCCATTCAAACTTATTTGCAAATAAGGAAAATCATTTTATATATATACCTGATGGGTCCACACCCAAATGCCCATATCGACAAGCCCATAGAGGCACACAAATCAAGCCCAAATCGACTAAAGATAATAATACAAGCCCAAGTCGGCTTATGATGGGTCCACACGCAAATGCCCATATCGACAAGCCCATAGTGGCACATAAACCAAGCCCAAATCCACTAAAGATAATGATACAAGTTCAAGTCGACGAAGGCCCAAACTGGCATGATCTAAACAGTTAGGCCCAAGTCGACCCATTTTAAGTGGCTAGGCCCATGAGAGTATATATCTCCATATAAATACCCGGAAACCTCACAATTAAAGGTACGCAATTCATAACTCCCGAGCAGTCTCTTGAATTCTCTGAATACTTCTATCATACAAAGCTGACTTGAGCGTCGGAGGGTTTTCGCCGGGACCAATCCCGGCGCCCTAACGACTTTTTGTGATGCAGGTAGTGCCCACGCGAGGAATCAAGAAGTGCGAGGGAAGAATTGCAAAACGTGACGTGGAATCGTACCACATCATTTTGGCGCCGTCTGTGGGAATACACTACCTGATCACTGATAATGAAGTTCCACTAACGGAGAACAGATGACATTGGCAATGGTGGAAGACCAAAAGAAGTATCACATCAAAATGCAACCTGGAAAGAAAAGAAAGTTGAACACTGCATAAAAGTCGATAGAGAGATTATAGGCTCAACCTGAAAGTCAGTGTAGACATCAAGCTCAATCGTGAAAAGGTCAATGGTCCCTCCGGAACAAGCGTCAACTCAAATTTGTGGAGATTCATTAATTACATTGACAAGTCCTCCAATGGCACGCCCTTTCGCCACCACCGGCTCCACATTGAACAAGTTCTTTATGCACTACAGACATTCAACAATTTGTCATCTGTTTGCAGGTTGACAGTTTTGAGTTGTCGTCTCCCCATGCGGTATTGTTTGAATTGCCGTCACCCAACCTTGAAAGCAGCCGTTTTACGAGCAACCACCTTGCGAATTACCATCTCGAAATTATGATATATGGTTACATCTCTTTGCAGGTTGACACCTTTTGAAATTTCATCACCATTGACATCATTTTTTGAGTTGTCGTCTCCCCGTGCGGTATCGTTTGAATTGCCGTCACCCAACCTTGGAAGCAGCCGTTTTACGAGCAACCACCTCGCGAATCACCATCTCGAAATTATGATATATGGTTACATCTCTTTGCAGGTTGACACCTTTTGAAATTCGACAACATTTTTTGAGTTGTCCTCTCCCCATGCGGCATCATTTGAATTGCCATCACCCAACCTTTGAATCAGCCGTTTTTACGAGCAAACACCTCATGAAACACCATCTTGAAATTATGATATATGGTTACATTTCTTTGCAGGTTGACACCTTTCAAAATGTCATCACCCATGGTGGCATTTTTTAATTTGTCATCTCCCCATGTGGTATTGTTTGAACTGTCGTCACCCAAGCTGGTGCTTTTTGAATCATCTTCATCCAACACCTTTGTCATCACCCAAGATGACATCTTTTAAACAACCGTCATCCAAGGTGGAAATTTTTTAATTACCATACACAAGGCGACATCCTTTGAGTTGTCATCATTCAAGATCCGACGCAAAATCGACAAGTCTTGTATCTGCACCCACAAACCGCCACTATACCTTCCACTTTGCAGTATCCGTCTAAGATGGCACCTTGTGGGCGAAACAAATAACGTCACGAAACTTACCAACTCATAAATAATCATATTGCAGGTTGCATCCCCCAAATTCGCCACGTCGCAATTGACAACTTCCATACAAGTCGACATCTATGGTTACCACGCCTAATCTTTTCAAAACGGCATACCTTGAACGCTCTCATTCTAAGACGTCACCTCTAATTAGTTGTCATCTTCTAAGATAGTATGACCATGTCCTTCCAAGACGACACATCTTGAGCCGTCTTGCCACTGATTGGCTTGCAAGCTGCCGCCCAAAAAGTTGTTACCTTTAATTAATCGTCTTATTTCAGGTTGTCGCCTTCCAAGACGACACCCTGGATTTGTCTCATTCCAAGTCGGTACATTCTAAGCTAACAACTCGCGGTCTGTCCTCTGGTGGCTTAGTTAAGAACTTGAAAAACTTTGAGATGGCATCCTATAGTCCATATCTAATTGGCTTCATCAAAGACCTTGTACACCCAATCTTATGCTTTTTTGTTGATAATTTGGTGCCAAAACATGTGTTTTTTTATGCAGGAAATTCCTCGTGAACATGTGCCTTTTATGCACGAAACTTCTCGTTTCTCCCGATTTAAGATGATTGTCGAGGGATTGTTTTTATTTTCGAATATTTATTTCAAACACACGACTCCTCCATATCTGCCAACTTGAAAATGAAGTGTCTCACGAGTTGGCGAGCCATCAATCACCATTTGATTAATCGTTGAGCCGCCCACGGCGTCATGAGCTGCCTACTTGCCAATGAAAATGCAAGCCATCAAATTTCATTTCTACTAATTATTGAACCACTCATGTCCTCATGAGCTGCCTACTTGCCAGTGGCATGTTAATCGGCTGTCATTTCTACTAATCATTGAGCCGACACTTCCTCACGAGCTGCCTACTTATCAATAATAGGGCAAGCTGTCAACTGCTAGAATAATGTTTTTGAGTTGACCACGGTCTCACTTGTTATTTATTTTTCAATGGCATGCATCCACCATTTGTACTAATTATTGAGCAACTCACGGTCTCATGACTACCAATTTTTCAATGGCATCGCGAAATGCCCTACAACTATTTTCATCAATTGTCAAGTTGCTTCCACTACGAGCCATCCAATCGACTAACTAAATTACAAATGTCCCTAACATGACTACACCCACTAATTACTCTCCATCAATTCTCGCTACTCGAGATCCAATTGAGAGTGGGGGGCTTATGATGGGTCCACACCCAAAGGCCCATATCGACAAGCCCATAGAGGCACACAAATCAAGCACAAATCGACTAAAGATAATAATACAATTAGCCCAAGTCGGCTTATGATGGGTGCACAAAGGCCCATATCGACAAGCCCATAGAGGCACACAAAACAAGCCCAAATCCACTAAAGATAATGATACAAGTTCAAGTCGACGAAGGCCCAAACTGGCATGATCTAAACAGTTAGGTCCAAGTCGACCCATTTTAAGTGGCTAGGCCCATGAGAGTATATATCTCCATATAAATACCCGGAAACCTCACAATTAAAGGTACGCAATTCATAACTCCCGAGCAGTCTCTTGAATTCTCTGAATACTTCTATCATACAAAGTTGACTTGAGCGTCGGAGGGTTTTCACCGGGACCAATCCCGGCGCCCTAACGACTTTTTGCGATGCAGGTAGTGCCCACACGAGGAATCAAGAAGTGGGAGGGAAGAATTGCAAAACGTGACGTGGAATCTTACCACATCAATACCAAAATTACCCCCAATTCATTGAAATCCAATTCAACTCCAATTTCATGATTTACACCCCAATTTAGTCCAATTTCATCAATTAACCAATTTTAACCATAATTTCAATTTTGACCCAAATTTTGACCCGCCACCACCCGTGACCGGCGTTGACTTTTTTTTTTCCTGAATTTTTTTTTTCGGCTGGTCAACTGCCGTTGACTTTTTTTTATTTATATCATTTTGTTTTTTCTTAAAAAAAATATTTTAATTAATATTATTGTCTTGACTCCTAAATTACTGTCTCAGGCAGTAATATTATTTTCCCGAACAGTAATATTATTAATATTATTGTCTAAGACAGTTAAATTACTGTTGGAGACAGTAATTTAGCAGCCAATGCAGTAATATTAATTAAAATATTTTTTTAACAAGTAAGATTTGAGTTTTTGGTATTGTATTTAAAAAAATTAATTTAGTCTTACACTTATTTAAATTAGGATTGCAAATAGTTGCGACCATTTTTAAAAAGTACATACACCCCACTTTTTTATTTTAGATCTTATTTGATTGTATACTAAAAAACTCGAATTATAAAATTATGCTCCAACAGTAATTTAACTGTCTTAGACAATAATATTAATAATATTACTGTTCGAGAAAATAATATTCATAATATTACTGTCTGAGACAGTAATATTAATTAAAATATTTTTTTTCTAAGAAAAAAATATTGAAAAAAAGAAAAAAAGTCAACGTCGGAGACCGGCGATCAACGGTGGTTGACCGGCAGGAAAAAAAATTCAGGAAAAAAAAAGTTTTCAAAAAAAAAATAAAAAAATAAGTCAACGCCGCAATCTGACCGGAAAAAAAAAACATTTCAGAAAAAAAATTATTTCTGAAAAAAAAACATTTGGGGGGTTAATGTGATATATTTGTTTAAATCCGGGGTCAATGTGTAATATTAAGGAAGTTAGAGCATAATGGGTGAAATTGATAAGAATTATATTATGGAGGCTATTTTAGCCTAAAGACATGGGGATGGGTTTAATTGATAGACTGTTTTTTTTGTGGACCAAAATGCATTTAAGTCTCATGTGATGGGCTTTTTTGTCATTCGCCCTAAATAAAAATAATAATATTTGTGAATTTGAGGTAGGCCCATATAATGAAGTTTTACTACAAATCAACACACCCTAACTTTTATTTCAAATAACCCACAAAAACATGAATTTCGAAAATAGCCCTACATATTTCTATTTGAGATAAGCCCAATCCACCGCATCACATCCCACGCACCAGGCCGGTCCGACCCGGTCAATTGTTTTTTTTGAAAAAAATTATTATTTTTTTTATCCGACCGCGGATTGTTGGAGCTCTGATTAGCTGACTCAACATTAGTTGACATTTGACATTCAATTTTTTCTCTTTTTTTTTTCGATGGTGGGTCGTTGGAGCTCTGATTGGGTGACTCAACATTAGTTAACTTTATCATTGATAGACATCTTTTTTTTTTTTTTTTTTTTTTGCACCGTGGGTCGTCGAATTTCTGTTTAATTAGCTCACTCAACATTAGTTAACTTCAACATTAGCAACTAAATCTAAATTCAAGAACAAGCAGGATAAAAATAAGTGATTATATGATGTGTCATCACGCAATAGAATCAGCACAAGCAAATCGTAAGGTTCAACGCGGTTTAATCATTCATATGAGGGCAAGACAATAAATAATTAAACCACTTAAAATATATAATTTTGAAGTGTTTTAACTGTAGATAATTATTATGAAGTGATAAATTTTAATTATTTGTGAGATCCTAAATTTTCTGATCCCTTAAACATAAAAGATTTTCGAGGATGCTGCTATAGACTAAGCAATTGAATTATTTTAATTTAATGTTTGAACATTGAAAATACAAACAAAAATGTAGGCTATGATTTTATTTAAATATTTTGGGTACGCTTCTCTACAAATATCATCTTAATTTGGGCTATAACACAAACACCTCTCATTAAATTTTGACTTTTTGATAAATCTATTTTTTAAGAGTTTTTGTGCATAAGTCCATAACTAACCATCTTTATTATTTTAGGTTTAGGGGTTATATCTTTTTCCTCAATAGCTCATCCATTTAATATTTATTACATAAAGTAAAAAATCATGTATATAACAAAATCGCTCCAACCCTTTACACTAAATTTTTAATTGTAACTCCAATTTAATTAATTTTGACCTTTTTTTAAAACTTTTTTTTGTTCAAAAAATATTTTTTTGCCAACGTTGGTCTCCGACGTTGACTTTTCGATTTTTTTTACACCCGACGTTAAACGTTGACCGTAATTGTGCAGTCATTAACGCTAATTATACTGTCACTGATAGTAATTTAACGTAATTATACCGTCACTGACAGTACGTAAACGTAATTGTACTACCGTTGACTACAGTTAGAGTCAAGGACAATATTATTTTTTTTTTGTTATTTTTTTTTTTTTTTTATTTGTTGACAAGTCAACGTAATTATATTACTATCGTTGCTAGTAAAATAATTGTAACACAATAATATTGTCAACCACATCAATATTATTATTTTTTTTTGGGGTTTTTTTTAAATATTAATGTAAACACAATAATATTACTGTGGTTGATTGTAATATTATTGTTGTTATAGTATATATTACTGTCAACCACAATAATATTACTTCTTTTTGATTTTTATTATGTTTACATTTGTTGAACGGTCAACATCATATTACTCTATTACGCAATAATAATGGCTTTTGTTGTGTTAATATTACTGTACTAGAGATTAGTATAGCAATATTATTGTGTTAAACTATAGTATAGTAAATTTTACTGTGTTTAATAGTAATAATGTTAATATTGTTGTCCACCACATCATTATTGATGTTTAAACGGGGGAAAAAATGTTAAAGAATTTTTTTTTCGAAAAAGTCAACACCGGAAACCAGACTAAATTTTCCATAAAATTGTGTTTTGTTTCAAAATTGAATAATTTGTAAAATTTGGAGTCAAATTGAGGTTAAATTAAATTAAATGATGAAATTTGAGCATATTAAAATATGAGGGGCTATTTAAGTCTTTTACAAACATCTGGACCATGTGTTGACTTTTTGTAAAAGAGTTTATTGTGTGTCACTTTTTATGAATAAGTATCAATTGATAGACTTATTTGTAAAGTGCCCACATAATAAAGTATTTGAGCGTAATTTTATAATTCCAGTCTTTTAGTATACAATCAAATAAGATCTAAAATAAAAAAGTGGGGTGTATGTACTTTTTAAAAATGGTCGCAACTATTTGCAATCCTAATTTAAATAAGTGTAAGACCAAATTATTTTTTTTCAAATACAATACCAAAAACTCAAATCTTACTTGTTAAAAGAATACCCTTACTTGTAAAAAAAATTAGAAAAATCAAAATAATATAATACCAAAATTCAAAAAACCGTAAGACCAAAGTCCCATCTTCTTCATCTTTCAAAACCCACCAAAATCTTTCTCATTCTTCCTCCATAAACCCACAAAACCTAAACATTCAAAACCCTCAAACCTCAATAAATCGTACAAACATGGCAAGTATGGAGTCGGAAGACATTAAAATCGAAGATTTTACGGTGGAAGAACCCAGGTAACTATGCATTTATGTGTTTTTTAACTAGGATATCGTTTTTCGAGAGAAAAAAAAAATGCGCAGATGCAGTCAACATATATAGGTCGAATTTTAAAGCTGAAAATCGACATGACAGAGTCGAATTTGTAGCATAAAATTCGACATTTTGGATATGTCGAATTTGGTGCTACAGATTCAACCTGTGGATATGTCGAATTCGGTGCTAAAATTGTAATGTCGATTTGTGCCAGCAAAATTCAACATATCATTGATGTCGATTTCTAGTTTTTTTTTCGACGCTTAAGATGTCGATTTGAAGAATAGTTTTTCGACATCTTGGTGTCGATTATAATTAATTTCAAATTTAACTTTTTTTCCTCTTTTTTTTTTGAAGATTGAATAAAATATAAAATTAACAATGGATTAGGTTTGGGTCGTTGTTGGGCGAGTTTAGGTCGCTCACAGTTGTACAGTGAGCGGTTGCGGTCGGACGACGAGCTTGCGGCGGCGATGGTGCTTGAAAGGCGTTGCGGTGGCAGTTGTGGGCGACGGGGAAGGGTTTCACGAGTGGGGTGAGGGGTGGGGTTGGTTAAGTTTTATTTTTTCTTTTTATTTTTGTTTTACAAATTATTTGTTATTTGGTCTTGTATGAACGAACAAAAGACAATTTGACCTATGGGTATATTTGTCATTTCATCTTAATAAAATAAAATCTTTTAAGAATTTTCTTCAATTTAGTCTTACACTTATTGAAATTAGTATTGCGACTAGCCGCGACCTCTAAAAAATAGCTTATAATATCCCTAACTAGGGGTGTTACAAAGGCTCAAACTCGAGCTCGGGTTTTTCGAGGTCGAGTTCGAGCATCATACGAGTTCGAACTTTGGACGAGTTCGAGTTCGAGTTCGGGCTTCGGACGAGCTCAAGCTCGAATCCAACTATAGTAGTTCGATAGCTCGCGAATTACCTTTTTTTTTTTTTTTTCTTTTCTAATATATATTATATATAAATCTTCAAGAAATCAGGGAAACTTTACATATTTAAAGAGAGTACGGTGATATAATGAGAAGGTTGCTGAAACTATTTTGGATAAACCCCATATGATGCAATATATACATTAATGTTTCACCTATTATTATAAATCAAAATTTACCAACATATTTTATTATAAAGTTGACTCGACAGTAGTAGAACCAAATTTATTAGAGTGCAGTTGACGAAAATGATGCATAAGATAAAGGAGAAAATAGTAATTTTCATTTCCTATTTGACATTTTTCTTCCTTTTTAATTTTTTCTCCTTCGCGAGTGTCATGTGTACGCAACGGGGAGTCCATCTAAGGGGGCAATTTTTTTTTTTTTTTCTTTTTTTTGTTTTTTATTGTAGTTATTAAAATAGGGTTGTTTTGAGGGTTGTAACCAAATTGGAGTTGGACGCCATCCACCACGGCGGCACCGGCAGGAGACGCCAGCTTCAACGGCGTCTTCTCTTTAAATATTAATATTTTAATATTTCAATATTATAATATTATAATATTATAATATTTTAATATTTTAATATTTATATTGATATTTTAATATTTTTTGATTTTTAATTTTTTTTACAAAATAAAACATTAATATTAGTATAAAATTTATTACATTTTATATATTTTTTCCATTAGTGTTAAATTATCATTGCATATATTTATCTAATCAACACAATAAAATAGTGTACAATCTTCTCCGTTTTTGCATTTTGGTTTTCCAATAAATTAATATTTTTTTATAAAATTCAATAGAATGTACTAACTGGAAGGGAAGAAATCGTACCGCAAAATTTGACCAATTAATAGTGGCAGTTTGAAGTATGAAATTATATTTTCTAGTGTAACTTTAAAGATCATATTTTGGATTGATTTATTATAATTTGATTAAATTTTAGAAATATGTACCTATTTTGTGTTAATTTCTTTAAATACCCTAATAAAAAAAAATCAAGAGTGTTGTTTATTGATGTTTGTAAAATATGTATATTCGTTTTTTGAGTAATTTGAAAAAAAAAATATAAAATAACAAGCAAATGTATTATATATATATATATATATATATGGCACAGACTTCATAGTGTCATTTTTTTTACTCATTGTCGACCTATTTATTTTATATAACTCTTTTATTGAACCTATTTATTTTATATAACTCTTTTATTTTCTAGAACTTCTTTTGTTTTTGTCTACATGTTTTTTAAGATTGTACACTATTTTATTGTGTTAATTAGATAAATATAAGCAATGATTAATTTAACACTAATGGAGAAAATATATAAAATGTAATAAATAATACTAACATTAATGTTTTATTTTGTAAAAAAAAATTAAAAATCAGAAAATATTAAAAATATTAATATAAATATTTAAAATATTAAAATATTAAAATATTTAAAATATTTAAAATATTTAAAATATTAAAATATTAAATTTTAAATATTATAATATTAAAATATTAAAATATTAATATTTAAAGAGAAGACGCCACCACCGGTGGCGTCTTCTACGGAGACGCCGTTGGAGCTGGCGTCTCCTGCCGGTGCCGTCGTGGTAGGTGGCGTCCAACCCCAATTCAATTACACCCCCAAAACAACCCCATTTTGAAAACTACAAAAAAACAACTTCAAAAAAAAAATTGCCCCTCCATCTAAGGGTTAGGGTGGACACAAGAGCCCCCTCACTTCCAAATTTATTCCCCATATATATATATATATATATATATATATATATATATATATATATATATATATATACTATTTGTCTTTTTAGTCTATTCAATCATATTATTTAAGCTCACTTATGTTTAGTCCACTTATTCAAAGTCTCCTTATGCATGGCACGTTCTCATCTTTTATTTCTCAACTTCGTTATGTTTCTTGAAAATAAAAAAAATAAAAAAAACTTTGTTATCTACCACAATCGCACTAATAGTGGTTAAATTGCCACCCACCGGCGATCGTTTAGCATTTGACAACTTCTCTCTCATCTTAATTTTCAGATTGAATACAATTAGAAATCGATTGGGTCAATTTGATAATCGACTTGATATTCATATTTCTTAAATTTTCATAGCAATTTAGCTTTCGTGAATCGATTTGGTATTATCTTCTGAAAGTGGGTGAAAATAAATTCATATCAAATTTTCATCTTAAATTTCTATGGTAGCACAATTTTTTTGAGGCGCTGCCCCTGAAGCCCTCTCTGTTTAAGCCCCCCACCAAAATTTCTGGCTTAGCCACTGTTTGTACGTACTCATACAAGTAGTGTAGGTAGTCTCGTGACAATTCCAAATATAGTTTAAGCAATCAAGTATCTCGGATTCTAACTCACACTCATATTCAATTTTATTAACTCAAGTCGTGCGAATATTTAGGTATTTTAATGAAGTTAAAACAAGACATAATATTATTTTCAAATTCACTTTAGCTCTACGAGTTATTTATGAATTTTCATTTTCATTTTCTATGAGTATTAATATATATATATATATATATATATATATATATATATATATATATATATATATATATATATATATATATATATATATATCAAGGTTGTAAAAAGCGGTAATCGGGTCGGAGGCGGTCAGGGACCGACTCATGATTAATCGGTGCGGCTGTGATTAATCGATGATAAATCGGAAATAAATTGGTTTTTAAAATTTAATATAATATATTTCTAGATATTATTTATAAATACTCAAAATATATATATAAAGATATTTAAACATGGTTATATCTCCATCATGTGTATATGCTAATAACATAATAAAAGTTTAGTAATAATAAGATCATAATATATAAATATCCTTATAAAATATAAATAACATTTTTTTTTAATTTACATTTATTCTTGAACATTCCTAGCATACATCATTATTTTTTCAACAATTACAGTTAACATAATCAAAATAAAGTATAAACTCATATTTTTTTATTAAAATCCCAACTTTTATTTTGAATTATATATATTAAAAAAAAAACGATTTTTGACCGATTTTCCCACCGAAGTTTGACCCGCCTTAAATGTTTGACCGCCTCGGACCGCCTCAACCCGCCTCAAACCGCCTCACAGGCAAAAAAACAATTTTTCAAACATTTACACTAAAATCGTAAAGGTTTTGGACCGCCTCCGCCTCGGAGACTGATTAATCGGCCGCCTCGACCGAATTTTAAAAATACTGATTTATAATAGTAGTAAAAAAAAATTTGGGGGCCCAACATTATAGAAAAAAAATACAGTAAATATATTTTTTTAAAAATTATGATATTTTAAATATATTTGAAAAATTCGACTATTTTTTTTGAATTTTTTTCTTTTATGGTAAAATACTAAAATGTACATTGTTTCTAATTACAAAATTATGCATCATACGAATCGAAGCGTAAATCGTACAAATATATGGCAGTTCATTTTTGGTCAGAACAAGGAGTGAAAATCGGATGGATCGATAGGAATTAGCCTTTTTTGAAAATTTTCAAAAATTTTTGGAAGTATAATATCAATTCCAACTCCGATTCCGAAATTTTCAGAATTTAAAAATTCATTCCAATTCCAAAATGCCCGGAAACTTCGGAATTTCTGAAAAAGTTCGAAATCACATAAGTTTTAAAATTTCATAATTTTCCAAAAATATAAACATCCACATCAATAAAAGTAAAACTAATAAGTAACAACTACTAAATTTCATTTCAAAAACAATAAATAAAAACAAACCACGTCATAATATCTAATAAAACTTCTACCAACAATTCAATATGTCAAAATTCTAAAACAAATTCTAAATAAAATATAAGACACTAGGGTTTTTTTAGGTGACAATTGACATCTAGCATGAGAAAGTCTTTACATGGCCATAAAGTATAAATTCAATTAAATCCTTAATTTATTTTAAATTATGTAAAATAAATAATGTATAATATATATTATTTGTAGGTGTATTTATCGGTAAAAATCGGAATTAAATTTCAAAAATTAAATCGGATTGGAAATTCCATTTTTTTTATATAATTCCAATTTCAATCCAAAAATATCAGAAAATTTTGAAAACCGAAATTTCGGCAATCAAAATGAAAAAAATGTTCCAGAATCGAAACTTTTCGAATTAGAACCGGTGAAAATTAGAAATTTCGTTCCAACTTACACTCCAAGTCAGAACCAATGCGAATATGAAAATACACTATTCTATTTTTATTACTAGATCAATATCTTGTTTTTTTTTTTGTTTTTTTTTTGATGTAGATCAGTATATTGTTACTTTTAACGATTAACTAGTAATTTATCCCGTGCGTTGCACGGAGCAGCATTCCAAATAAGAATAAAATAATTATTTATATACATAAAAAAAAATCGCAATAAAGAATATATATTACACAATGTTAAAATTTTATTTGTCAAATTGAAATTACAGTAATAATATAGATATTCCTAAAATTATAGTTACAATGTTTGGTCCTAAAATCTTCCCTTCATTTTGGCCAAATAAATTCTTGGTTGTTAATGTTTTGAAAACAAAATTCCCAATACGATTCACAAAGTTACTCTATCCTTCAAACATAATTTAATTGCTATAGTCTAAAATGTCTCACTAAAAAATAAATAAAAATCACTTTAATCACAATTAATCATGAACAAATATATAATATATAAATGTAAAACGTGGTTAAAAAAATCAAATAGATTAATTATAATGTAAAACGTGAGAATAAAATATAACTTAACAAAATAAAATAGATTAATTATTTTAACTTTGAAATTAATTTATCTTAAATTGTTCATCCAAAATAGTCAAATTTGAACACAACACTCATTTTTATGTCTAAACTATCCTATTAAAATCGTTTTCCAAAATAATAGGACAATTTAAAATTATAAATAAACTGGTAAAAAAATCGAACAACATATTGATGTGGAAAACTAATTTCTGGTAACTTGTTCATAAAAAAATTGTGAAATTTTAACCCAACTCTCATTTATATTCCTAAGATATTCAGCTACTAAAAAGATAATCGTTGTCAACATATTTAAACTACCTGCATAAACGATGACCTAAATTAGAGAAGTTTATGTAGATGGAGTTGTTAGAAAATTTATCGTATACACATACGAATTCCCAAGAACCAACATGCTTAAATCAACGAGAATTATACAGAAACATAAACACGGAAGCGTACCTTACATAACGGAATCGAATCTTCGAATCTCCACTGGATTTGGGACAGGTCTTCCAAAGAATCCGCAATTCCTTAATTATCTCTCTAACGATGGATTTTAGAAGAGACGGAATGATTGCGTTTCTTTGGGGACCACGACCCTTTATATAACTGTAGAGTCCAGTTATATTATAATTGTGATTCAGCCCCATCAATAAATCACAACTAAGCCCTAATTGTCTCTACACATTAGGCCCATAATTATAGTTTAATACCCATAAGTCCAACCCAATAACCTTTATTAGATCACAATTAATTTGGACTTTCTTTAAGATAGCCATACACATTTACGTCACATATGTGAGCCCACATAACTATTGAAATAATTCCAACAATCTCCCACTTGGGCCACATATGTTATATACCTTATAAATGTGTACACTTTATGAGCTCAAAATTGTTATCATATAAAAAGGTATTCCTTACAATCTCGTCCATTGACCATACTAATATAGGACTAAAGAGGCTTTCGTCACATTGACCGTGTCTAAACCCAACAGTAATCACGTATACCAATATAGCCAAACGACATGGATCAAATCATGGTGTGTAGCATGGAAATTACATATAATGTGATCTTAACATGCCTATTTCCAACTGGTCCTACTTTAAACTTTATTGAGACCAAATCTTTACATAATTGTACAAAGTGTAGCCAAATACTTTATTTCTGCAGAAAACCAAATACACAAAATTGTGTCCAAACATATCATAGAGCTACCAAAATGTATTTATATGTACACATACATACAAACTCCCACTGAACCAAAATATCCTTAAATGATATAACACCTACATGAGCAATGCTCATGAATACCTTATGTGTTAATCCTTTAGTAAGCGGATCCG
The DNA here is from genome assembly GCF_056151865.1 of Erythranthe guttata. Lineage (NCBI taxonomy): Eukaryota > Viridiplantae > Streptophyta > Magnoliopsida > Lamiales > Phrymaceae > Erythranthe > Erythranthe guttata. The sequence goes on along the minus strand of NC_142544.1, from coordinate 6,948,132 downwards.
CAATTGTGGAGTTTATCTTAATATGCTCTATGTACTGTTCACTTTGACCTTTAACAACAAAGAACTTTCACAAGCTCTTGTTGTTGTTCGAAAGTATAGCTGTTAAATATTGTCACCGTATAACTTTAATACAAATCAACATGTGCAGCCTAATGACAAATGTTTATAGCTATATTGAAAAAGAAGATGCCAAAAATTACCATAAATTCTTAACCATCGTGAATAGAGCTTAAAGTGTTTGCTTAACACCCGTGTCAAAATAGCTCAATCACTTAGGTTTACATTAACCAAAATGGATCTATACTTTATACGCATCATAAAAATCAAAATCATGAATAAACCACACGATCTCCCAAAATATCTGATTTTGATAAATGAGCATTTGTATATAACTTACATTCCCTATAATTACTGTATAACCCATTTGGCTGCTTTGCTAAATGATCCACTTTATAGGGTTATTCAAATATCTGCCTAACTTTATGCACACCTTAACCGAATGTGTACATTCTTTTACATAAAATATTTATTGGGCATTGAATTGAGACTAAACAAGTCTCCTTTGTTGTGAGATTATCTCCCACTGATCCTTGGGTATGTACAATCATTAACTTTATTTATCTCAAAGTACATATGAGATAATTAGCTTAGGATTGTAAAATCATTAACGGGAATTTTAATTTCATTAATGGACTACTTTAGTTTGCAATCAATATCCTTCAAATCTTTAAGATTTTATGGTTGCACTTTATTGTTTCAAAAATATTACCATTTGAGAAACATATTCCGTGTGTCCATAAATCTCTTAATAGAGTCGATATGAGTGAAATATTTAATGAAACGTACCATATATCTTTCAATATTGCCTATTTGAATTACATTTGGTCTCAATTATTTGGAACCAAATTCACACCTTATGGCAATTTGATAAGATCCTAATGTCTTGTCATTCTAAATTTCAACTCATCTTTAATGCTTTATTATTTTAAGGTTGTTGAGTTTTCTCTTTAAGTAACAATTATCAAGACTTGATTGGGGAATTGTTCAACATTGTCTTATCAAATCTCCAAATCTACTTTTCAAACAATGACAAGTATAAAGACATGTACATTGTCAAAAGCAGTATTAGGAATCAAATTGATTCCTCTTTAAAGACAATGTCTATAATCTAAATTTCTCCCCTCAAACTCAACATCCTTAAAAGATTTTAAATTTCCCCTTTTAAAACATAATATATTGCAGCACTTAATGTTTCTCCTAAATGTACCTTAGTGAAGAAGAATGACTTATCATACTTCATTGAATGTCATTGAATGTTCTATTCTTGAATTTTGTACCATTTAAATTGCTTATGCAAGATTTTACTGTATGAGACTTTTATTAAATTATAGGTCAAATTTTGAATTATGAAATAGACCAAGCTTAATATTTCCTGATGAACAAGCTAACCGAATTTGTTCAAGAGAAAATTTAAATCCATCTAATGATGGTACCAAATGTTTATTTCAAATTCAAAAGAAAACCTAAGAGTCCTTATAGCATCAATCCTAAGTATCTTACATAACCTTTATAGATGTATCTTCCAACATCAATTGAATATTGGTTATGTAAATAACCCTTTATATACACACTTATGTGAACAGTGTAACCCAGGATCTATTCACTAAATGTGTCTAGGTACAAAGTCAAAATATATTTTAGAACAGATTAAAGTGAGAAACAAGCATAATTACGTTATTCAACGTACCTCAGATGTAAACTGCAATTATAATGATTTATCTTAAGATGTACTAGTCAAATTAGCACTTAGTCTTTTCTCCCTTAATTATTTATTCTTCGTGTGAACGGTCAAAGTTTTATTATTTATGTTTTACAACAAACCTTATATTGACCATTCACGTAGAAAAATAAATTAAACCATATTCACTTTCAAGTCAGCGAAACCACACTAACTGAAGTGATATACCTCAAAATGAGATTAGACTATTACTTAATGTGCTCATTTATGTTCCTTTTCTTTATACCTTATTTAAACAATAGATGTCAAAATCTAATTTGTTGCAACTTTATCGTTTTAAAATAAAACGTATCCCTACTATCTTTAAGGAACCTTCTAGTACGTAGCCCCTAATTAAACCTTATGCCCCAAAAAATATTTAAAATAGATGCACCTAATGATCTTAAATTTATAATTAGAACGGTGATATAGTCTAGGTTCTTCTATTGTTCTATCCAAAATAAAAATAAATTAAGATCCATGCACCATAATAAATAATAATAATAAAAAATATTTGTGCAATGAAGCACAAATGTGTTATAGACAGATAATGTGTAAGCAGATAAATAAATTACATAGAGAACGCAAATAAAATCAATATGCTCACATTATGATCCAAAGTTTGACTTTAAAAAAAACTTTAAATAATTATGGAATACATCTCAAGATGCCTAGCACAACATTAATATCAAGCCGAAGGGACAATAATATTAACTGTAAGTGGCACTCTTGTTGTAGTAATCAAACATTGATAGTAAATCCTGTCAAATAATAAGTTCATCGAGGGATGCAACTATCATTCACATGGAGCCCAACAACCATCACATATTTATTACCACATATGCATATGTGGTTCGGCCAAATATCAACATACCGAGGGGTATAGTTAAATATTCGCATGAATTCACATACACACAATCATCTTGACATTCTCAATAAGCTAACTTACACAGAGAGGTCACGAGGGTGGCTTCATGCTTCAATTAGTTCTTTTAAATGTCAGACAAACTTAATAACAAGTCATTAGATGTACCCGAAAAATTATTCAAAAGATTAAAGTCGTTGTTAAACGCTAAGGCTCTAATGACATCACCTAAGCGCTAACAGGTTGTATCCAACATTAAGGTTGCCTCACTGTATTGTTTTCGAATCAAACTCAGTAATATGGTTATTCATAAAAATGAGTATGAATTGACAACATCAAATCCATCTTTATTTTGAATTTGAGCCAAAAAATGATGTGGGGCTCACAATTCAATCTTATTTAGATTTAGTGGCCAAAATAAACTTTAACCAATAAATCTAACCTTATATGGATTGGAACTAAATTAATAAACTTATAATTAGACTTAAATAAAAGCCGTGAGTCAAATATCGAAAAAGTCAATCCTTATTTAGTTAATAATAACCAATATCCATATTTTGACTCAATAACGATGAAATGACAATGGATCAGAAGCTTATTAAAAATTAATTTGTATCCTTAATTTTTACCCATTACTCAAAAATTTAAGTCTAAACGGCATAAACTTTATCATCTGAAAATTCCCAAAGTAATCCTTATAAAACCGAATTTGAAATTCCAAATGAATTTCACTTTAATGACCAAACAAAACCTTAAGTGAATTTAAAAGAATTCACATATTAGTTCGGTCCCTCAAAATAATTGAAATATTTTAAACGCCCCCAAGACCTTAAACTAACTTTTTATTCCTTAAAAATTGCCTTTGCCCCAAAACCAGAAAATCTTTCAACTTAAAGGACTGAATTGAAATTTTAAAAGAAAGGCCTTTGAGAGAAAAGGGACCTAAGATTCAGAAATACTTAATTTGAGATTTATAATATATTTTCGAAAAATATATGACTGTTTTGGGAGAAACTTAAAAATGGGGACTGAAATGCAGTTTTCGAAAGGTTGAGGGCTGTTATACAGATTTTTCATTATTTCAAATTGACCCCGGCTCAAAATCAGGAATAACCAAAAAAATGGGCCAAATTGAAATATTGCTAAATATCTCAAACTTAAATTTGGGGACCAAATTACAGAAACCCTAAATCTGGGACCCAATTGCAATTTCCCAAAAACTCTTTAACCTGAATTCACCCCCATTCATCCGCCGTCACCAGTCACCACCCACCACCTAAATCTCCTTTAGACTTTACAGCCAATCAACACCCAGTCCACCACCGTCGCCGGAAAATACCAAATTCCGGCTCATGTTTACGCGGCGGAGTCCACCGCCGGCGATCCAATATGCTTCCTTCGGCGAATCGCGCCGCCTGAAATTGCGAAAGACATGGCACGAATCCTTCTATCCGCCTCCGGAGTTGCGAGGACGATGGTCGGCGGATTTACCCTTGTCGTCGACGAGGAGTGGCGGCCGAGAAACCGAAGAGCCGTCAACTCCTTAGCTGAATCGCGACGGCATGTTGACTGAATTTGGGGTTGACTGGTGGTGGTCGGAGGTGGATGATGGGCATGGAGGGCTGGTTAAGGATTAACCGTGGTGGATCCTTAGGGGTGGCTCAGCCGGGAAGACCTAAACAGCTGCCACCCTCACCATCGATTGAATTTCAGATTTGATTCCTTCATTCTTAATTCTTAATCTTAATTTAATTCATGAGAATTGACTTAACCATAAACCATTACATCAAAAAACGGAATCAATCAATAACAATAGAACAATTTCAAATAATTGAATTGTAATTCAGATTCGGTTCGCATAAAGAGACAGAATCAGATTCGGTTCGCATAAAGAGACAGAATCAGATATGCAATTCAGAAATTAATACGCATTTAAGATTCAATACGAACCCTAATTTCAGATTCAATGTCAGACCAAAATTCTTACATCTTAATTCAGGATTACATAACACAATTATGGATTCAGATTTCGATAACAATTTACATAATTAAATCCATTAAATCATATCTCATATTACACCTAAATCCCCGATGATTAATACATGGTGGCTCTGATACCACTTGTTAGAAAATTTATCGTATACACATACGAATTCCCAAGAACCAACATGCTTAAATCAACGAGAATTATACAGAAACATAAACACGGAAGCGTACCTTACATAACGGAATCGAATCTTCGAATCTCCACTGGATTTGGGACAGGTCTTCCAAAGAATCCGCAATTCCTTAATTATCTCTCTAACGATGGATTTTAGAAGAGACGGAATGATTGCGTTTCTTTGGGGACCACGACCCTTTATATAACTGTAGAGTCCAGTTATATTATAATTGTGATTCAGCCCCATCAATAAATCACAACTAAGCCCTAATTGTCTCTACACATTAGGCCCATAATTATAGTTTAATACCCATAAGTCCAACCCAATAACCTTTATTAGATCACAATTAATTTGGACTTTCTTTAAGATAGCCATACACATTTACGTCACATATGTGAGCCCACATAACTATTGAAATAATTCCAACAGGAGTAACCGACGAAAAATGAAGTGTAGAAATCATAATACATTTTCATAAATCAAGAACTGTTTTTTTGCAAAATCTGCCTCTAGTAGAATGTGACTGAAGGTGTCTGATGAAATCTCTCCTCCCTCTCTGTTTATCATCTTTCCAAGTCATTACTAATGCTCGGCATAAAAAGCAAATACTGCAATTTTACCAATTCCTCAAACTAACCAAAAAGTTAGCTTCTATCTGCATAAACAATCAAGGAGTACATACACATTTATCATTCTTCAGTTAATTATTGAGAATGACGACAAATAGTGGAAACTCTTTAGAAACTGGAATTATATTTCGATTAAAGATAAGAAGAGTATTGCAAAAAATGAAACAATAAAAAATAGTCAGTTCCTCAAAATAGAAACCCATGGAATTTTTCCAATAGCCAACAAACAAAAGATATCAGAAAGCACACATTTACATCATCATAACAATAGAAAGGGCCTTTAAATATGAAGAAATAGTTTGAGATAAAAAATTAAAAAATAAAATAAAAAAAATACTACACAACACACATTTGACGACAATATATAGGATTATCACAATATGTGTTCATCAAAGAAGTACAAAAGAAAAAAAATATAGTAAACTAAAATTCTTCAATCTTTTCAAAAAGAATGCAGGAAAATTCATAACCCATTATGTTGGATTATTTTAATAAAAACAATATATTTTATTATAAATTATAATAATGACTTTGACCACTTTTATGAGGGTCATTAGACCACTATTTTGAAACATTCAAAGTCATTATTTCCTACATATAATACCATAATTTCTATATTAAATTGAGGTTTTATGGGGGCTATATAATATATTATATAAAGGGCTGTTTTGGTTTCTCGGAACAATAAATATGGGATTGGACTATTTATATTGGATTGGGCTGTTTCAAAAAGGTAATAGTGGAAGTAGCCCATCTTTGGTTTTTCGTTCTTGGGCATTTGGATAAGTGCAGCCCATATCAATCTCATCTTAGGTTTATTTGACTAATTAAGAATACAATGGGAAAATACAAAATTACCCATTTGAGCCCATTAGAAATAAAAGGTAATCAATCGGCTGATGTTGGTCTGTATTCTAAAATTGGTAAGTCAGATTTTTTTTCCCCCAAATTAACAAAACTTAGGTTTAACAGCACGCCTCATTTTTTTCTTAATTCTTTTCCCAGTTGTACGAATTGTGTGTTGAGTCCACCACTTTCCATCTTGCCATGAGTAGCAGCAGTTCTACGGGTGCGAGGGGGCGAGGAGGTAGTTACGCTTGTGGTTGCAGCCGCTTCGATGAAACAACACCGATGTTTTGTTATTGTGGGTTGAAATTGTCCGTTAAGACGTCATCCACAAGTACCAATCCAGGACGCCGGTTTGTTTCATGTCCGGAGCGAAGGAATGTAAGCTGTCAATTACCCGCTTGTTAATTATGTATTTCTCATTCTTGTCGGTGCATTAGATAACAATTCCAGTTGAATGTTGTTTGTCCTAATAAAATTATAAATTGGGCAGGATTTGAAGTGTAAATTTTTCAAATGGGTGGAGCATGAATTTTGTGAAAATTCGAGTGAAATGATTTCTGGATTAAAGGAAAGGATTGAAGGATTGAAGCAACAGTTGGGAATCGAATCACGCAGAGCGAAATTCTACAAAAAGGTTGCTATATATTCATCATTTGCTCTTTTTCTGTTTTTTCTCATATGTGTGGTGTTGTGCACATTGTAGTAGTACAAATAATTAATATCCATAGTAAGGGTTGTAACTTGTAACATCACTACAACAATGACCAAGGTCATATTAGGTTCCTTATGATATGATATCTATAGTTGTAATATTCATTATTATGTTAGGAACTTCACGTAGTTAGTTCACTGTTGGTGTTGTTGTACTGTACTGTATCTTTTTTTTGCGTGTAAGAAAACACGATGCTTGTGTTGTTGGGATCTTATATTGTGGAAATTAACGACGCGTTTTCATTATCTTCGCCTCCTTTACACACACGATGTTTCAATTTGGTTTCCGATTATTTGTGGCTGCCCAATTAAATAAATATAATATGACTAATCACAATATGTTTGCAAGAACCACATTTGTTATTAGTATCCTCAAATTGAAATTTCAAGTACCATATGATTAATACCCTGACTGAAATTAAATGAATAGTCAAGCATCACATGTTGATATTAGTTTCCTGAAATTGAAATTACACATATAACTTAAGTGGTTTGAATAATTGAATAATATACACCGTGGTTTAAATAATTAATTTTGCATTTTTTTCCTTAGTCAACAAGTTTGAATAATTGATTAGAGAATATTGTGTTTTTTTCCTGCCACACAATATCTCTTGTTGCTGCCAAAATCTTATATTCCCATGCCAACTAACAACTTCAACATAATAATCATTGTTTGGTAGAAAATGCAAAACAGTAAGCTCTTTTTTTTCCTATACATATGTGAAACTTACATGAGTTACCACACCATTGCTTCTCTACAGGTTTCCTCCTCCATAAACCAACAAGCTTTCCTCCACACAAAATTGGAGCAATGAAACCCAAAAAATCAATAATATTCAAACAAGCTGATTTCTTGTATGAATTGGAATGGGATGAGAAGGTAGACGACACTTTTATACAAGTTTTGTCATACCAAGCTCGTTTGGGGGATTTCGTTGCGGGTAAAAAAATGAGAGATTCAATTCGTATGGCACAAAGTGTTATACAAAAAAAACATGGCAAACATTTCTCGGCAAAGTATTTTCTTAAGAAGTTGGTTGTTCTTGAAACAAGGTACGACACCTTTGGTTGGATGCTCACTCTTCCCGGATTTTCGTGGAATCAAACAAGTAACGTGGTAACCGCGTCGGATGACCTATGGACTGAAATATTGAAGGTAATCATTTCGAATTTGTTAGGATACCATACAAATTATGTACTCATTTAGTTTTTTCCGTTTACTAATGCAACCTCTTTTTTCGAAATGTATAGGATCACGTGTTTGGTTGGGCATACCGTAAATACGGTGATTCCAAATAGGAAGATCTACAAACTATTTTTTCCAAACCGGCTATTCAAGCAAATCCGCAAAATGAAGAGGTCATTGTCGTGTCATCGGAGGACGATGAAGATGTTAAGCCCGCACGTGCACCTCCACCGGTTCCGATCCCGGAAGCGCCGGTTATCAACATCTCGTCCGATTCGAGTAGCTTGCACTTCAATGTGTGGGACTTACTAACTCACAACTACGACTCCGAAGGATCTTTGAACACGGAGAATAGCACGGCTCATTCGAGGTTCGGGCGTACTTCGGCGGGACCGAGCCCACTCAAACCAAAGGAAGCTTTAATGCCAAAGTATAAGCAATTTCCCGGTGTCTACGGTGTAAGCTCGTCGGGCTCTAACGTCCCATGGATGGAGGACAACGAGAAGGATGACAAAGTTAATGGTAAAAAGCCCTATTATTAGAAGGTATGATGCAACGGCCTCAATTTTCCCGGATTCGGCATGTACTTGTTTATTTCAACTTCTTATTAATTTTCTTTCAAGTTTGTTTGTGGTTTATTTTGTTGTAGCTTTCTTTTGCAGTACCAGAGTGTGTGTTAAGTTCTATTTCTATTGTATTTTTCTTTAGTTGAATATGTTAGTTTTATATGTTTAAAGTGTTTAATTGAATATTTCTTTAGTTAAATGTTATTTTATTTCAACCCTTTAATTGTTTTAATTGAATATTTCTTTTGCAGTACCACAACATAACAATTGTTCTTTTTTACTGAACCGTTTAATTAGTTTAGTCAATTTTAATTGAATGTTACTTTCTTTTTTATCAATGGACCTCAGCAGAAGTATTAGTTTGAACAACACCATAATATGTATTACTGCATTAATTTTAACTTGCAAAAATTTCATTATTGTATTAAACCGAAACCAAAATATTTTATACAACTTTTAAATAATTAGACATTATTCCTTTTTTTTTGTATATTATCAATTATGTGACAATTGATTTGAACATACAATGTGCAAAAGATGGCAGTAATTATATTCTGCATAGAATATATTCCTTACAATGCATAGAATATATTACTTACAGATGACAGTAATTATATTCTCTCTTTCTTTTAAAAAACGTACTCCAACAAAATATTGTAGACAATGTAACATTACATCCTCATTTTTGAATGTTTGGAAACAGATGTTACAATAAAATATTATGAAATAAAGTTTACACTTACGAATTAATAAGTCGAAAGTTCGAAATGTTATGAACTATTAATGCCGCTTGTTGACGGACATAAAAAGTTGGGTTATTTGAAAATTTCTTTTATGTCTGTCAAGAACGTAGTACTAATAACGATTTTCGAGAATCATTTGAACCATTACGATTTTCTCTTCATCTTCAAGTCCGAAGAAAATATCCAACTCCTTCGGGCTGTTGCATACGGCTTTAGCCACTTTGATTTTATCCTCAACGGTTAAATTGGCCATTGGTGAAAGTGCCTCCAAGACTTTTTTGCGGGTGATTGAGGTGTCATGTTCGAATCCAATTCTTTGGGCCAACTCACCAAGAAAAGTCTTCGTCTCGGCAAATGATTTTGTCATATCCGCCATCATGTCAACAATACGGGCGTCGAGGTCATCATGATTCCTTTGGCGCTTGTGCGTTTTCTTCTTCCCTCCCCTATTATGATTGAAGGTTGATGTGCATCCACCTTGCATTGACGACATGGACTCCGTTTCTTCGTCATTTGTAGCAATGACGAACGGAAAATGCTCGGCTCCCCCCGAAGTATCACCTCCACCGATCTCTTTGGTTGACAGATCGTTGACAGCCTGAAGAAGTGTCTCGGCGTTCTCACCGGTAGCCCGATCTTTTCCAAATATTGCCGACCAATCATTGTAAAGCGGCCATGATTTGTAACGCATAACGCGTGCACTAGGATCGGTCTGTTAGAATTGATGAAAGATATTGGTAATTTGGAAATTAATTTTATGTGTAGCTATATGTACGGTTAAAATTATCAGTTTAGTCAAAATAATATTTACCTTGATGTATTCATCCCACAATTCGTCTTCCACATCGATTGTGTTGGCCGTCTCGTTCCACCCAAACCCGGAACGGGTTAGCATAGTAGACAATGAACCGTAATGCTTCTTCCACACGTGAATTTTGGAGACAATATGCGGTGTGGCTCTAAGATCAGTGTTTGGGAATTGTTGCACCATATGTTGTTCAAGTACACCCAAATAACCCGTTTTGAACCCATTATCACACTTCCAACCCCGAGAAACAATGTCTTTAAGGGCTGCTATTAAAGCATGTTCCTCGCTAACTGACCAACTACGCCGAGTAATGGTCGACGGGGTCTTACGTTTTCCATTGGACTTCTGAGACATTGAAGTCGACATAGTTTTTTCCTAAATCATAACATAAAATGGCCAATTTATCTCAAAATAGATGCATTTATTCATTACATAATAAAAATATAGTGTAAACCCATGTTACCAGTACAGTAGAGATGAATACAATATATACCCATGCAACTTCATCACACAATAAATGCCCATGCAACTTCATCACACAATTCATAATGCATAAGTAACCAATACAGTAGAGATGAATATAATAATACCCATACGAAAACTGACAAAATACCCATTGTTTGACAGATACAAATTAAAAGGAATGTTTGAACAAAAGGAATACGAAAAGTATATTGCAAATCACACATACAAAATTCAAATAAATAAACATCAAGCTTGACCCCTACTCAACCACGCATTATACATACTAATTGCTAGGCTATCTCTCCAAGAGGACCATTCTGTTGATGTCTCAACCGTTTCAATGAAACCGTAATGCTTGCGATCGACCGGCGTAATTACTTCTTTGGGAACTTTGTCTTCTTCGGGGTCATGATCGTTCGTCGTACGAATGAAGTTATGTAAAAGACAACAAGCCATTATTATACGACTTTGAATTTTAATTGGATAGTACGACGGGCTTCTTAGTATTCCCCATCTAGATTTTAATATGCCAAATGCTCGTTCGATCGCATTACGAGCTTTAGCATGTTTCATATTAAAGTACTCTTCGTGGTTTTGCACCACATTTCTACCTACTCCAAAATCTTGGAGATGATATCTAGTATTCCTATAGGGTGCTAGAAAGCCAGGCCCGTTTGTGTATCCATTATCAACCAAATAATAGTGCCCTGGAAAAGGTAAAATATTAATTGCATTAAAGTAGTGGCAATTCTTTTCGGTATGAATTAACGTATTAAGTTATGAAATGCTATTCGTACCATTTGGAACACGAAGACCGTCGGGTCTAGTGACTGCGTCCCGTAAGATCCTACTATCGGCGGCGGATCCCTCCCAACCACTCAACAAGTAAACGAAATTCAAGTTCACATCACACACCGCCAAAACGTTAATCGAAACCGTACCCTTTCGATTCCTATACCGTGGCTTGTCGACTAGTGCTACACGTGCAGGAACATATGACCCATCTAATGCACCTAGACAACCCTATGACATTGTCAAATAAAATAAAGTAAGACACTGGTAATATTTATTAATGATTGGTTAAACACTTATTTATGACGTTCTCATTTTTTACCTCAAAATATTTCCAACGCGCGTGATCGCAATTTGAGTCGACGGGTTCAGGTGTGACAAGCATAACGTTGTGCAATTTTAATAGAGCGTGCAAAACCCGAGAGAAATGAATACTAATTGTGTAACCGGACCTCCTATAATTTGTTTGAATTATGACATTTTTTTCGTGGTGTGATAGAACATGTAAGAACAAAGCAACTTGCTCAACCACGGAGACATTCCTAGTCGCAACTAGACCACCAACATTCTCAAGAAGAAAACACAACCGAGAAAATGTGTCGGTATTCATCCGTAGATTTTGACGGCAAACAATATCACTCCAACCAACAAGGTAAGATAAATGTTGTATTTGAATTGGTATCTTACTTTTCAAACTATAGCAACGACCACTAACATTACCATTCCTAAGTTGCCGACGTCTAATTAGTCGCACAAGTTGTGTAAACATAACCATAAGCATTCTAATTTGCTCAACTATTTGAAAAGCCATGACTACGACAACCTCTTCTTCCGTATTGGCATCCATGTATCAAACTGGGCTGTTGACAAACCATTAAATTGTAATGAACTACAAAATTTGAAATAAAAAAAATCAAACATCACGAGAAGCAGCAACTGGAACTACTCATTTATGTTTTGAAAATCATTGTTTATTCTCAAAAAATCTATATGACCATTTATGTATTTTTTTTTACATTTTTTGCATAGTTCCACAACTAACTCAACTAATAATATCATTGGGTTCACATAAACAAACACCATATAGAGTAGGAAACATTTAAAAAAAAAACACACACACACACACACACAAATAACAAGGCAGAAAAACACTAACCTTGAAAGAGTAGAGACCAAAACCAAATAAGGATACTGAAAATTCGGGACCCTTGTCTGACAAATCGGAACAGCACCCTAAAGAACCAAAACAAAGAAAAATATATTAGTGAAGAGAAAAAAATGATTACAAAATCTGGAAAAATAGCAAAAACTTGAAGTGTTTGTAACTGAGTTTCTTCTACCATATGAGTTTTAAAAAAAAATTGCAAGTACCCAGCAAAAGAAGCAAGCTGAATTTGAAGAAATAATTGATTGACGACGATCTACACAAACCTTCAAAATCTAGCCTTCGAGATGTATGCCCACGAATGCAATGCTCCTGAGCTACCACTAGAATCTTCAACGATATACAAACACCAAATTTTGAAGTTGCTAGTTTCCAAATCGAAGAAAACAAAATAGAAGAATAAAAACGCAGAAGAAAATATTTGTATACATACCTGTATTCAGGAAATTTAGGGCACAGAGAAGAAAATGGGGGAGTGAGTTAGATATTTATACCAGGTTTATGTGTAGTTGTTTGAAATTATAGAGGGTATTGTTGTCAATTCACATGGAAATTGAATCCCAAAAAAAACCGGATTATGTAATCGGATCTCATTTGGGCGGATGGAATATCATTCGTTTCAAGGATAGCAGACCGGGCCGGGGATCAATCTGGGATTTCGGTCCAATAATCCTAAGATGAGATCCAGTCAAATAAATTCATCAATCCAATGGGTTCCAAGAAACCAAAGATGCCCAAAGGGGATATTGTGGCTTTACATGGTGGTGTGTGAAGAGAAAAAGAAACACTATTCATCTATACTATATACTTATATTGTGAGCTCTTGTTGTGTGTCGGGTGTAAGCTTCTACTTCATTCGAGCGTGCAATTTCGGTGAAGTTACAACTGAGAGATAGGCTGGGCTGTTGTATCCCATAGGCGACACGATCGGAACCTTTTTGCACCTCATTAGAGAAGGGGTCGTGAAATTCGTCTTAAGAAAGCGACCTAGTCCGCGCCTCACCTTGCCTATCTCCATATTATCGTGGTTTTTATTGCAGCAACTTGTTACCAATAAAATTGGAGAACAAATGGAGTCCAAGCCTCAATCCACAAGTTTCGTGATTGTTCGTCAAAGTGCAGCCGTGGTTCCAACAATTTAAGACGAAGTTTGTTTGATCCCATGAAGATGAGTTTTGACAATGATCCAAAATAGGCTCTTGATGATAAAAGGGGAGATGATAAATTATATTTTATTGTATTTTGATTTGACGAAAAAAAAAAAATTAATGATCTTATTTTTTGGTATAGGTGAATTTTCGTACAATTCACGAGGGCAGACTTTGAGTCAAATTTCGGACCTGATATAATCATATTCTGAGAATGTGTAAAACACGAAAGTTGTTGGAATTCTTGTTGGCTGTCCGAAACATCTTGAATCACTGAAATCGGACATCGAAAAAGAGACATATGCTCCAAATACTGAGCACTGCTGCAGCTGCGAAATTGTGTGCGTTTTTGAGGTATCGAAAGAATTCATAATTGAAAATTATCGGATCAGGTATATTCTTGGTTTCCACATTATTTATGATATTTTTTCAATTAAATAATAAAATTGCATGATAGTGAAATATAATGACATGTTAATTGTGTTGATAATATAATGTGAATTGTGGTAACGTAAAAGCTAGTGTATTCTTGCATTGCGTAGTTCAGCTTGAATTACATCCACAAGTAATTTTCATGACAATTAAAATGGCGATTGATAAAAGAATATTTGAATGGTCAAATGGAGCATCAATTGAACATCTATGTGGAGCCATTGCACATAAATTTGCAATTATCGTAAGAAATTAAGAATGAACGTTGGAAACCAATTATTATGATTGTCACCTCATAATAAGTTACAATACGTTATTGTGGGTACTCCAATTTTTTTATATTTGATCTACCCGTGTCTAGTGCTTATTTATGTGGCGATGATTTGTTTACATAAAAGATAATGTTTCTGCAACGTTTTCTAAACTGAATAGGAGTTATTTTTAATTAATTCCTTTTTCCTCAAATAATTCTTTGATCTAGTAATATATTTTAAACAATCTGAAAATTGACCGTTTCAAGCATTTATATTTTTGAAAAATGCACTTTATACAGAAGATAAACAACTTGTTGAGATAAAAGTATTTTACAAAATTCAGTACTATGGGATTTTTCGGTCAATTGAAAGTTTTTTTTATAAGTTATAAATATAGAGTTTTTTGTGAAAGTGTACTATTATTTGGTAGATGGTCAATTTTATAAATACGGTTGAGACTAAAGGATTTTAATTGTGAAAATGAGCATGATATATTATATTTTGAATTTGATTCACGATGCATGTGTTTGAATATTTGATGTAGTGGGGATCTTAGAGAGCATAATCATATGATTAAACATTTTATGTATTGTTTAAATATTGAGAAATAGTGGGGGTTTTTAGTGCCTAAGTATATGAGCATGTTACAATTTGAATTTGATGTGATCTATGTTAATTGCTCATCTTATGATTACAAATTGTTTATAGTGATAGTGTAATAAATTATGCTTTATTTGCAATCTTGAATATGCAAGTAATTAGTAAAAGGCCTAATTTTACATATACGTGACATTGGTATAATTTAGAAAGGCCTAAGAGTAGATATTAATTAGCGAAAATAAATTTGTGATTTGTGAAATGAAACGTTTTTTGAAAGTTTCAATATTGTTGATTATTGAATATCTAAATAAGAGGAATCATATTCCTATTTGATTAGATTTATCACATTGTGCGAATGACTATTTGTTTATAATTTAAAAGTCAAAATTCATATCAATTTTGATTGATTATTTTGACATTAGCCTGTGAGGGGGCCGGTTGGTACCGAATGTGGTATATAAAATCCTAATGGGAGATAGATCAATGCTTTGTGCTTTGATAAATATGATTGAGAATAAATCAAATGCTTTGTACTTTGATAAATATGATTGAGAATAAATCAAATGCTTTGTACTTTGATAAATATGATTGAGAATAAATCAAATGCTTTGTGCTTTGAAAATTATGATTGAGAAAAATCAAATGCTCTGTTCTTTGATAAATGAGATTGAAAAACTGCAGTTGGCATATGGCGAGAATCTTTTAATGGAATCCGGAACCATTAAAAGAAAATACAGTACTGTGAATATATGTGAAAATTCACGTGAAAATCTATGAAATATTACATGTAAGATTATTTGAGAATGGTTAATAAACCATTGAGTCTACGAGACTAAATGTCAGATAAACGCTACAAAATTTGTGAAATTATATTTCATATTATTTCATAAATCATCCGAAATGCATCGAGGGGGATTGGATTAAAGCCTAATATATTTTTTTAAGTTGTTGATGAGGATACTACCGCCTAGGGGCTAGAGATCCTACGAACTAGGCGAAGAAAAACGAATCTGAAAGCAACTTGATAGTGATAAAAGTGCACACTTTTATTATCCATCCCTATGATGTGTGTACTAATAAAGCTCGTAACGAATTGTGAGGTTGAGACTTTGATCTCTTAATGAGTTCTATAGCCGGGATGGGTGGGGTGTTGGAGTTACGTAAACATCCTTGATAGAATTCACCTTGTGAGTGTGGAAGTTGGGCCGCTTCCTATGAGAATTATAGGCTGTTCTCTAGAGCTCTCATGAGAAATGGGGTAAAGCACATGGCCGTTAACGTGCTGGCTTGAGAAGCTTCGATCGGGACACTTTGAATATTATGTGTGCAATATGATTCTACGTGCCCCAAGGGTCACTGTTTCAAGGCTAAGTCCACTTTGATTCTAGTACGGGAAACATATTGTACTAAGTGAAGATTTCAAGGCATTGATCACTTTCATTATGCATAATATTCCGCAAGAGCTCAAGTATGTTTATATTCTTATTTTTATTAAAATAAGTGGGGGATTGTTGGATTATTTTAATAAAAACAATATATTTTATTATAAATTATAATAATGACTTTGACCATTTTTATGAGGGTCATTAGACCACTATTTTGAAACCTTCAAAGTCATTATTTTCCTACATATAATACCATAATTTCTATATTAAATTGAGGTTTTATGGGGGCTATATTATATATTATATAAAGGGGATATTGTGGCTTTACATGGTGGTGTGTGAAGAGAAAAAGAAACACTATTCATCTATACTATATACATATATTGTGAGCTCTTGTTGTGTGTCGGGTGTAAGCTTCTACTTCACTCGAGCGTGCAATTTCGGTGAAGTTACAGCGGAGAGATAGGCTGGGCTGTTGTATCCCATAGGCGACACGATCGGAACCTTTTTGCACCTCATTAGAGAAGGGGTCGTGAAATTCGTCTTAAGAAAGCGACCTAGTCCGCGCCTCACCTTGCCTATCTCCATATTATCGTGGTTTTTACTGCAGCAACTTGTTACCTATAAAATTGGAGAACAAATGGAGTCCAAGCCTCAATCCACAAGTTTCGTGATTGTTCGTCAAAGTGCAGCCGTGGTTCCAACACAATGCGTACTCTACCCATACCAAACACAGTCACAATTCACAAACACAGAGATGAGCAACGCAACACACATTAGCGCACACTACTAACACACACACATAAATTGCACTGCATGAACCGGTTAACACACTTTAGCGTAGTTACATTTTCTCCTGTTATATGAGGTAAAAATATCGGGAAAAAAAATCCACATGATAAGTGAATTTCAAGAAAATATAATATACGGACTTACTATTAAATTTTACAGCAATGTGTGAGAAGGCGGATCTTTAACTGACTGCAACAACATCAATCAACATAGAGAGAAAATTAAACACACGATAAGAAGATGAAACATAAAACAGAATAGAGAGAAATAAAAAAAATAACCATAACCGAACATATTTCTTGTCAATGTCTTCAAACTCCTAAATTAAGTTTCGCCTAGACATAATGTTTTCGTAAAAACTCATCCAATCGTCAAATCTCAGCCTAGAATAAATATAACGAATATATTAAAAAGAAGAGAAAAAAAACGCCACTTAGAGCAGAGCAACAACCAAATGAAACCGACTATAATTGCATATGTGATATTGTACATAAATTAGTATTTTGCTTAATAATCACCCAAACGACCAAAAATGACTGCAATTAGATGAGTAGAAACGAACCATGAGAGACTTGGTGAAGGATAGACAAAATATCCAACCGAGCGGTATCATTGCCGGAAGGGATTGAAGGGCTTACATGTCAATTGTTGTCCTATAAAAGACGCCAATCAATATTGAGAAGTATTCTCCATAAACCGACATGTTACAGACTTTCCTTCTGCGAAATAATGCAAAGACAATAAATTGGGAAACCGTAGCTACTAAATAGATCGACACATTTAAAATTAATAAATAAAAAGAAATCATTTGAATAAAATTGAAACTGGAAAAGAACCACATCCTAAAAAAAAATGAATATCAAGTTAAACCAATTAATGTAGAAACCCATGGAATTTTTCCAATAGCCAACAAACAATGTCGAGTCTCTAATCACAAACATCATCTTCCCTTTCTCAGTGTAGTAAGAAGCAATACACAACAATGAAAATAGAAAAATAAAACTGAAATTACAAAAGAAAATCTAAAATACCTGCGCTCTTTGTTGGGATTAATACACACGCCATCTACTACATGAATAATAATTAATAAGCATTAAAAAGTCCGATTTAACAAATTCCAATAAAAGATTCACAATGATTCAAAAAAATTCAGTTCAATAATATCAGAAAGAAACAAATAAAAAACTAAGAAAATGAGTGAATACCGTTTTATATTGACTATGGCACTGGTTTGAGGAGGCAATTTGAATTCTTCAGCAGCAAAATCTCAGATTTCACTGGGCAGCATACAAAGTCCTAATAACTGGTGCAATGTCGACGAATTCAAAAAAAAAAAAAATGAAAAATCTCATAAGCCATGACAAATTGCAAGACTCCATAGTTTTATCTTCCATCAATTATTTTAATTTCTTTTTTACTTTAATCATGAGTAGATAACTCATTTAATTCTAGGATTTTATTTCGAACCCAATGTGGGATTTATGATTCATTTTCCATGATTTTATACAAGTTTTAATTCCGGATTATTTCTTCTAATTGTTTTATTAAGTGCATGAAACTGGCCACTTTATGTGCTTTTATGTTATTGTTAATCGCATGAATCGGAAGATCGGGTTAATAATTAGAACTTTGGTAGAAAAACCTGTGTAGTATTAACACAGGAATATAGTTAAACTCTTAGGTAGCCATTATTGAGATTTGTGCTTCATGTTGTGTTCTAGATTTAATTGTGTGGGATATAATAATTGAATCTAGAGTATTAGAATCATAATAAGCGCGGAAGCGGGTTACGATTAATTTAACATAGCATGTTAGTAATCCGATTTAATAACTTGCATAATTGAAGGAATGAGAATTAATAATCACATGGGGGGAAGAATAAAATCCTAGGCTTGTCTATCTTGATTAATCTTCATGTTTAATTGTTTTCTTGCTTTTGCTTGTTTAATTTGTTTTAATTTAATTTAATTTAATTATAAATCAACATTCGACTGTGTAGGGTGGGATTGAGCATAATTAGTAGAATTTAGCGTGTAGGTACTAACTACCCAATAGTACTATATTACTTGTACGATACGTGCACTTGCGTATAGGTATTGCTAGAGGTGAGTTCGGGACGGGATTTCGGGAATTCGGGATTTTCCGGAACGGGATTTCGGGATTCGGGATAGAAATTTCAAATCCCAATCCCGTCCCAAACTATTAAATCCCGGTTATATCGGTATCCCTAAATATTTCGGGAATCGGGATTGGGATCGGGAAATCTCATATTTTGCCTAAAAACTAAGAAATATTGCATCTTTTTTCCATTAGTATTATTTTATATACTAAACCAACTTGAATATATTATATACATACTATTGTTCTTGCCTTATTTATTTTTACCACAAAACTTGGAACAAATAATATTTTAAAAATTTAAAAATAAGTTGAAACAATATATTTTATATTGTATTTTTCATCTCCTTGACACTATATATATATATATATATATATATATATATATATATATATATATATATATATATGTGTGTGTGTGTGTGTGTGTGTGTGTATTTTTTATTAGTTTTTTTTTCTTTTTTTTTTTCAAATTCGGGATTAAAATATCCCGATTGGGATTGAACCAATTCCCTAATACCGATCCCGTATTTGTTCCTAATCCCTATCCCGAATCCCGAATTCCCGAAGTTTTAGTCCCAAATGGTAAAATTCCGATCGGGACGGGACGGGATCCCGAATCCCGATCCCAAATGCCCAGCCCTAGGTATTGCTACCCAACAGTACTTGATACCAATGTATGTATGATCAAATCTCGTATTAGTTTCTTGTACCTTATTAACTATGATTTGCTAAGGCAGGCGAGATGCAACTTTTGGCTAGTGTTCTTTATTTCTGAAATCGATTTTGTAGATGGGTTGATTTTCATATCTTCAATTAGTAGCGCTGATTTTTGGGTTCTATTGAATGGTTGATTACGCATCTTCAGGGTATAAAATCAAAAATAAAAAGGTCATATATTATAAAGGGTATTTTAGACATAGTAAGAATAATAAATTTAATTAAAATAGGGAATTATTTGTTGAATTTTTATACATAAAATCTACTATAGGTTGACCTTTACTAAATTACCCCTTTAAATAAATATTTTTTTCAATTTTGAACTATGGGACACGTGTCACAAGGAGAGACACCCGGTGATAATCACGTGTAGCACCGAGGCAGCCTATAGGGCATTGCAGTAACGTGTTGTGAAGTGTCAAAACTAATTAGTCCCTCCATGCCAACATATGTGTTGCTTTGAGTTGTTGCGCACATATTAAGAAAATTAATAAATATATTTCAATTTTAGAGAAAAGTATATAGAATGACTATCAATATCCATGTTATTAATGTTGTTTCCATTAATTCTCAGACAATTAATGCATAGTAATAAGGGTAAAATTCAGAAAATAGTACTTAATGCTTTATTGAAATTCTAAAGTGACAAATAATTTGAAACAAGAAAAATCACCCAAAGCGACAGTTAATTTGGAACGGAGAGAGTACAAAGCAAATAAATGAGTGTCCTAATGCGATAAACTCGATGGTTCAATCACTTTGAACTTTGAAGTGTGATTCTAAGCTTTTTTTATTTTGTTCAAAATTACTTTGAAGTATTTGCAATACCAACTTTTATTCCTATTTTTTGTTTTTGAAAATAAGTTATTTTAAGCTAAATATGTAAAGCTTTTTTGAAGTTTACAAACACTCCCTACTTTTAGAAATAACTAAATTGGGCTGAAAAATATATAAATTCACGAGCGATTTTTTGCAAATTGAATTGAGTTGTTGATGAATTGAAGAGTATAGGCAGACACGGCCACGGGCCGAGTCGACCAGCCGGGTCCATGTCCAACTTTTTCGGGACCCAAAACCGACCCATGGGAAGGCGTGTCCGGGTCCTACCGGGTTTGGGTCGGTTCGAGGTCGAGTCTAGATTTTTCATTTTTTGTTCAAAATGCTTTAATTGGCTTTTAAACTCAGGTCTCTTGAGAGTGAACATATTCCTAACCAGTGAGACATGGTACAGATAAATAACATGCGAAAACTCTATACAACTAAAAAAGTAAAATCATTATAATAAATAATGTTAAATATATTTTTAATTATCATATTCATTATTATTAAACAATCTTAATTAAATTATTAACAAATATAGTATAATATAATAAAGAAAAAAATAAGTTGAAAGGACTTAATCATAATCCATTTAAATCTTACGATTCGATTCAAATTTTGAATAAAATGTAAATGTAAAATAAATAATATGATTTACAATTTGATTCTTACAATTTATACAAATTAAACCAAGTATCAACGGTAAACAGGGCGGGGCGGGTGAGTCGTCAGGTTGGGTTCGAGCCCGGTCCGAGTCTAACCCGGCCCGTGGCCGTGTCTAAGTATAGGTACCAAAATATCATAAACATAATTTTTTTAGAAACATAATGAAATGAAAACTCGAAGCAAATTTTAATTCATAAACAAATAATGTAACAGATGGTAACATTTTAAATTTTGAAAGAACATAATATAATTTTCATTGTTAAACGTGTGCTTACACTTTGTGGGGAAAACGTTCAACTTGCTTCACGTGTGATGAAATATATTGAGAAGACTAGGGGTGAGTTCGGGACGGGATTTCGGGAATTCGGGATTTTCGGGATCGGGATTTCGGGATTCGGGATGAAAATTTTAAATCCCAATCCCGTCCCATACTATTAAATCCCGGTTATATCGGTATCCCTAAATATTTCGGGAATCGGGATTGGGATCGGGAAATCCCATATTTTTCCTAAAAACTAAGAAATATTGAATCTTTTTTCCTTTAGTATTATTTTATACACTAAACTAACTTGAATATATTATATACATACTAATGTTCTTGCCTTATTTATTTTTACCACAAAACTTGGAACAAATAAAATTTTAAAAATCTAAAAATAAGTTGAAACTATATATATATATATATGTGTGTGTGTGTGTGTGTGTGTGTGTGTATTTTTATTAGTTTTTTTTTCTTTTTTTCCTAATTCGGGATTAAAATATCCCGATCGGGATTGAACCAATTCCCTAATACCGATCCCGTATTTGTTCCTAATCCCAATCCCGAATCCCGTAATCCCGAATTCCCGAAGTTTTAGTCCCAAATAGTAAAATTCCGATCGGGACGGGACGGGATCCCGAATCCCGAATCCCGATCCCAAATGCCCAGCCCTAGAGAAGACATATGTTACGTTAGTACCTGATAATAACGTTTTAAATCCTTAATTAATATAGATTAAAACACCAATTATATTTTATTCTTATGGAGATTGAAAGTTTGTGATAGACATTTGTAGATAATTTTTTTTTTGGCTAAAAAAATTTGTTCCATTAAATACTTTTGAAAGTACAAGCAGGACTCGTTAAACCTTGTGGAACCACACGAGGAAAAGAGTACCCCCTAAATCGAAAGGAATAAAAACGGTATAGCAAGCACCGTATTACAAAGAGGCCCAAAAAGAGCGCTAAAAATGCTATAATAAAAATTTTTAATCTAACTATCATGGTCTAAAACTAAATAAACCCAACCTGTCACTAAAGAAAGTTGCCCTAGCCGGTGAGGTAAGTCTTCAACAGAGAAATATTCATGAGTAGACCCGTGAACGTGAACCCGATTTGCTAATCGATTCACCACCATATTTTTTTGTCGCACAATATGATTGAAGGAAAAGAAATGAACAAGCTCTCGCATACAAAGACGACGAACATATTCTAGTTCCCAATTAACCTGATTGCCTCGAATTGCATTAATAACTAACATGGATTCGCTCTCCACCACCACGTTTTGCATTAACACAATCGCAGCCCATGCACAACTGCTAAGAACTCCGCAACGTTATTTAGTTATTTTAAGTTGAGAATTTTATTCGATCCTTCCACAAAAAAGACCGAAAATGCAGAAATGCCACCTGAAGAATCCCTAATTAATCTGCCTCCCTAATTAAGTAGAGAATTTTTTTTTTAAGTTGAAACTTTGTGATAAACTGTCGAGGAACATATATATATAAACTCTAGTTGTTTCACATTGTGAAATATTCGACGAATAATATCTCCGGTGCTCATCACCCCATCTTCATAAACAATCCTGCTCCTAGCTATCCATAGTATTGACAAAAAAAAAAAAAAAATTAATCTAACTTTACGAGAGTGAATGTTCGTCTCGATGTCACAAAATGTCTCAATAAAGGCTTGTCTATCCATATTGGAGATATTAATAGTAAATTATACATTTCACTAATAGCTTAACCTTTTGGTTGAGATGGTTATTCAACATGCTATCAGAACCGCACAAATGAAAAGATCCTGAGTTCGAATCCCACTGCCACCCATTTCAATTATTCCAAGTGCAAGGCTCCTATGGTTTCTCTATGGAGTTATTCATCATGGGACACGTTGTCAATTGATATGCGCAGACGACTTCATCGACCCCGGATCGCAATTACCCTAAAGAACTTGGCTCCGAGCTTCATTGAACCGTCAGGAGAAAACTACCGGGCTTCATTGAACCGTCAGGAGAAAACTACCTGCAGCCTCTTTTTGCACGCAATTCGACCTTCTAGACTTCAATCCCAAGGACCTAATATTCCAAACAACTTCAGGAGGGTCAATATAATATATTCGAGTTCTCGACCAAGACTATCCAGACAATATCTCCCGTTATACAAGTGTCTGGGAAGAAAATATATCAGTTATAGACGTTGACGAATCAATTTTGATCAATAATATGGTGATAATTTAATCCCTATGAGGTAGCTCGGGCTCGAAATAGAAATTGATTAGGGTGTTATGCAAGAATAAGAAGAATGATATGCCTAATTGGGCCAACCCAATGGGCCTACAAATGCTCTAATAATTGGGCTCACTATACGAAAGCCCAAACACCTTCAAAATAAGGCTTGGGCCCAACAAAACAAACTCAACCCAATAAACGACATATAAATAGAGGTTTTACTCATTTTGTTAAGGTATGCCCCTATTATCTAAATAATACTTAGAGTCATATTCTCTCAATTATTTCTACTATCCTCACGTCTAACTTGAGCGTCGGAGGGGTTTCCGCCGGATCAACCCCCGGCCTAGTTCACGTGTTCTCTTTTCGCAGGTATCTCAGGGTCATTTAGCACGTGAGCAGTGATCCACTTTGCTCTCCCAGCTCAACTACTTGAGATGATCTATTTTTAGCATCATCAAAGAAGATGGCGGTTGCTTATGAGGCGCTGGACACATAACGAGCAACCAAGCGACCTGTCTTGTCGCTTCGCGATGAGGATTCCGCAATTGATGCGAATTTCAATACACTCCACCAAATCGCGCACGCTCTCTAGCTCACCTCACCAAAGCGCTTGTACTCTCCAATAAATAAATTAAAATTATTATTTATCCACGTCACGCCAACAGTTAACGGAACTACTACCCACAGCGGGACAACTCCCACGAGGAGACCACTCGCTCCGTTCTATAACCCCTTGCGATGCAACTCCCACGAGGAGCCAACTCCCTTGGGTCTACGAAACCACAGTGAGATAACTCCCACGAGGAGACAACTCGCTCGGTACCACAACCCGCAGCGAGACAACTCCCACGAGGAGCCAACTCGTTCGGCACTACAAATCCGTTGCAAGGCAACTCCCACGTGCAGCCACCTCATTCGATAAAAAGACTCGCTGCGAGACAACTCCCACGAGGAGACAACTCGCTCTAAGCGACCTCAATCTGCACGCTCCTCAGTCGCGCGTCATCCAATGCTCCTACAACTTCGCTGCAAGATAACTCTCTCGAGGAGACAACTCGCTCGCAATTCACTACACAATCGCAAGCTCAAGTTAGCACGATTACAACCTTAGAAACACTTAGAGATATTATGGGAATCTATATAGCCTGGCCAGCTTGATTACTCAAATTTCTCTACTTGCTTTCGACGGGTCCTTCATTAAAACGTGGCCACGGTCCAAACATACTTACAACCTACGAGGTCTAACAAACGGCACGATCCCCATAAAAAAATCTTGAGAGCTTGATCACCTCCTCAAGTACATCACGCACAAGGCTATATGTAAACACATACGAGCAACGCGTCGAAACATTGACAATGTCAATAAATAACAACTCCACGAGGAGATTACTTGATCCGTGCTACTACATTATCGCGAGACAACTCCCACGAGGAGATAACTCGATCAACTCTATTATCCCGCGACGAGACAACTCCCACGAGGAGATAATTCGCTACAACATCGTCGCGGGACCACACCGACAACTCATGTAACTTACATCGCGACAATTTGGTCGCGCTACGCGCCAACGCGCCTTCACGCCCCTCTAACACACACTCCAACGCGTTTTCGCACACCATCAGGCCATATGCCAAAGAGCGATCACTACAATTTTTACTCTCGACACGATCTGAAATCCATTCCGACAGGGCCCCCACATCGTCTCGAGAGTGGGGGGCTTAATGATATGCCTAATTGGGCCAACCCAATGGGCCCACAAATGCTCTAATAATTGGGCTCACTACACGAAAGCCCAAACACCTTCAAAATAAGGCTTGGGCCCAACAAAACAAACCCAACCCAATAAACGACATATAAATAGAGGTTTTACTCATTTTGTTAAGGTATGCCCTATTATCTAAATAATACTAAGAGTCATATTCTCTCAATTATTTTTACTATCCTCACGTCTAACTTGAGCGTCGGAGGGGTTTCCGCCGGATCAACCCCCGGCCGAGTTCACGTGTTCTCTTTTCGCAGGTATCTCAGGGTCATTTAGCACGTGAGCAGTGATCCACTTTGCTCTCCCAGCTCAACTACTTGAGATGATCTATTTTAGCATCATCAAAGAAGATGGCGGTTGCTTATGAGGCGCTGGACACATAACGAGCAACCAAGCGACCTGTCTTGTCGCTTCGCGATGAGGATTCCGCAATTGAGCCGATCCTAACCGAAGCCCGATTGCTTGACACGATTATATTTGAGCCGAACCTATTTTTGAGTGACCAGGGCAGAGTTGAACCATTTTATAGATCCCGATTTATTTATAAGCCGAGTTTGAGCCTATTATGGGTCAACCGACGAAATAAGGCCCGACTGATTAAGTTAATAATAAAATATATAATATTTTTTATTATATTAATCATATGGCAACATACAAGTTACAACCGTATAAGATTATTTAGTTTGAAAAGAAAAGATCAAAAATAAAAGGAATTAAGTGGTGGTAGTGACAATATGTAAAATATTATAGGAATTAAATGCAATCTATCCATCTAAACTCAATTGCTGAAATTTAGAACCGAGATTTGAGAATATAAAAGGTTTCCAGTAATAAGAGATACTAAGATTTTTTTCACTTCTTTCACTTTTGTTTCTAAATTTTTCTAATAACTTGCAAATATCATTTAGGATTTTTTTGGTTGGTTTTCATGAAGGTAAATATTATTTCACTTTTTTTTTCATTAATTTTTTTGGGTCTTTACAAATAAGCCCATCAATGGGTACTTATTCATAAAGAGATCCAGACAATAAACTCTTATACAAATAAGTCCACACATGGTTCAGATTTTTGTAAAAGACTAAAATAGCCCCTCATACTTTAATATGCTCCAATTTCATCCTTAATTTAATTTAACCTTAATTTGGCCCAAAGTTTCACAAATTATTCAATTTTGACCAAAAACACATTTTTATGGAAAAATACGTTCGTCAACGCCGTTGACTTTTTTTTCTTTTCTCCTGATTTTTCCGCCACCGATTTCCGGCGTTGACTTTTTCGATTTTTTGGTTTGTTTTTTTTTTCTTTCTTTCTTTCTTTCTGTAACATCTTTTTTTCGTTTAAACAACAATAATATTACTGTGATTGATAGTAATATTAACTATATTACTGTTAAACACAATAAAATTAACTATACTACAGTTTAACACAGTAATATTGATATATTAATCTTTAGCACAATATATTAACACAACAAAACTCATTATTATTGTGTAATAGAGTAATATTACTATGTTGACCGTTCAACAAATGTAAACATAATAAAAAACCAAAACAATTAATACTACTGTGAGTCACAGTAATATTACTATAATAACAGTAATATTACCGTCAACCACAGTAATATTACAATAATAGACAGTAATATTATCACGTTACTCCATGAATAACTCAAACAAACAAAAAAACTCAAACAAAATAATAATATTGATGTGGTTGACATCAATATTATTATAACAACAATAATATTATAGTCAACCACAGTAATATTATTGTGTTTACAGTAATATTACAATAATAGATAGTAATATTATTACGTTGCTCCGTGAATAACTCAAACAAAAAAAAAAAATAACAAAAAAAAATATTGATGTGGTTGACAACAATATTATTGTGTTTACGGTTATTTTACTATCAACGACAGTAATATAATTACGTTGACTTTTCAACAAATCAAACAAAATAAAATAAAAATAATAATAATAATAATAATAATAATAATAATAATAATAATAATAATAATAATAATAATAATAATAATAATAATAATAATAATAATAATAATAATAATAATAATAATAATAATAATAATAATAATAATAATAATAATAATAATAATAATAATAATAATAATAATAATAATAATAATAATAATAATAATAATAATAATAATAATAATAATAATAATAATAATAATAATAATAATAATAATAATAATAATAATAATAATAATAATAATAATAATAATAATAATAATAATAATAATAATAATAATAATAATAATAATAATAATAATAATAATAATAATATTACGTTAATTTACTGTCAACGGCAGAACAATTACATACATGTATTGTCAACGGCAGTACAATTACGTTAATTTACTGTCAGTGACAGCACAATTTCGGTCAACGTTTAGCGGCGGACGTAAAAAAATAATAAAATAAAATAATAAACACTAAAAAACACTAAAAAAAAATCAATGCCGGAATCCGATGCCGGAAAAAAACAGACCATAAAATAAAAAAAAATTCAACGCCGGAAACCGGTGAAATAATTTGGAAGAAAAAAAAAAATCGAAAAGCCAACGCCGGAATCCGGCGGCAAAAAAAATGTTTTTGAAGAAAAAAAGTCGAAATTGGATTTTTGTGGTCAAAATTGGATTTTTGTGGACAAAATTGATTAAATTGGGATAACAATTAATAATTGGGTATAAAGAGTTGGGGGTAATATTGTCATATACATGAATGTTTCCTTTATTTATAATAAATATTAAATGGATGGACTTATTGATGAAAGAGATATAATCCCTAAACCTATAATAATAAAGATGCTTGGTTAGGGACTTATGCACATAAACCCCATTTTTTTTACTCGTTGCATTTTTTTAGTAATATTATATTAAAACAAGGGTTAATCACAAAAAGGCTCATGACAAGGGCAATTAATTAAAAGAGGGGCATCCAACTTTTTTGTCTTTCAAATAAATCCACCTCATTCAAACTTATTTACAAATAAGGAAAATCCTTTTATATATACCAAAATTACCCTCAATTCATTGAAACCCAATTCAACTCCAATTTCATGATTTACACTCCAATTTAGCCCAATTTCGTCAATTAACCAATTTTAACCATAATTTTAATTTTAACCCCAATTTTGACCCGCCACCACCGGAGACCGCCGGTCTCCGGCATTGACTCTTTTTTTTTTTTTTCAACACTTTTTTTTCCCTGAAATTTTTTTCCAGTCCGGCGTTGACTTTTTTTCTTAAAATTTTTTTTAATTAATATTACTATCTTGGCTGCTAAATTACTGTCTCCGGCGGTTATTTAACTGTCGGAGACAGTAATTTAACTGTTAATTGACTTTTTTTTTCTTCAAAAATATTTTAATTAATATTATTGTCTTTGCTGCTAAATTACTATCTCCAGCAGTTATTTAACTGTCGGATACAGTAATTTAAATGTTAATTGACTTTTTTTTTTTAATATTTTAATTAATATTACTGTATTCGTTGCTAAATTACTGTCTCCAGCAGTTATTTAACTGTCGGAGATAGTAATTTAACTGTTAATTGACATTTTTATTCTTAAAAAAATATTTTTAATTAATATTACTGTATTCGTTGCTAAATTACTGTCTCCAGCAGTTATTTAACTGTCGGAGACAGTAATTTAACTGTTAATTGACGTTTTTATTCTTAAAAAAATATTTTTAATTAATATTACTGTATTCGTTGCTAAATTACCGTCTCCAACAGTTATTTAACCGTCGGAGACAGTAATTTAACTGTTAATTGACTTTTTTTTTTGAAATTTTTTTTGTTAAAAAAAATTATTTTAATTAATATTACTGCCTTAGCTGCTAAATTACTGCCTCCAACAGTAGTTTAACAGTCTTTGACAATAATATTAATAATATTACTGTTCGAGAAAATAATATTAATAATATTACTGTCCCAAACTGTAATATTATTGTCTAAGACAGTAATTTAGTAGTCAAGACTGTAATATTAATTGAAATATTTTTTTCTAAGAAAAAAAAATTCGAAAAAAAAAGTCAACGCCGGAGACCGGCGGTCAACGGTGGTTGACCGGCTGGAAAAAAAATTTCGGGAAAAAAAAAAGTTTTCAAAAAAAAAAAGTCAATGCCGGAGACCGGTGGTCAACGCCGGAATCTGGCCGGAAAAAAAAATTCAGAAACAAAATTATTTTCTGAAAAAAAAAGAGTATTTTGGTTGTTAATGTGATATATTTGTTTAAATCTGAGGTCAATGTGTAATATTAAGGAAGTTAGAGCATAATGGAAGGAATTGATAAGAATTATAATATGGAGGATATTTTAGATTAAAGACATGGGGATGTTGAATTGAGATACTGTTTTTTTGTGGACTAAAATGCATTTAAGTCCTATGTGATGGGCATTTTTGCCACTCGCCTTAAAACAATTGAATGATGGGGCTCTTTGACATAACCCACATTACTTTTTTTAATGGGGATAAGCCCAAAATATTATAGACCATTTGAGAAAAGCCCATGTTCCGATTTCAGCCATTCTGTTTCCAGCTTTACCCCCGCACGCCACCTCATGACTAGGCCACGCGCTCCGCGAAATTTTTTTTTTCCGTTTTTTTAATCAACTATGAAGCATAGTCGATTAGCGATTAGTCTTAATCGACTATGCTTCATAGTCGATTAAGGAAATTCTTTATTTTTTAACTTTTTTTTGGTTTCCAATTTTGTTTTTAATTTTTTTTTTTTTATTTTTTTTTTTTTTCTCTATCAGGTTTATTAATGGATAGTCGATTAAAAATTAACTATTAAAAATAAAAAAATCACAATTACAAAAAAAATACAAAATCAATTATATTTAAAAAAAATACAAACATTGTAATTGATTTATACATTGGAATCAATAAACAAAAAATAAAAAAAAAATTAACAACTAGAGTCGGTTAACCTTAATCGACTACTGAACATAGTTGATTAAGCCTTAATCGACTATTGAACTTAGTCGATTAAACCACGTAGTCGATTAAGGGCCCTGCCTGCGCGAAATTTTTTTTCTGCGCCGTCTTCCGCCACAATCCACCAAAAAACCCTAGATCTGTTCTTCATCGTCACCACTTTGTCGCCACACCACAGCATCACCACCCCACTTCCATTTTCTAACTGTTTTTACACCAAAAAACCCTAATTGCTTATGGGCCTTGATTTACTCCCATCAGAATCCAACCCTCCTTCGGGATTGGCGGCGGAGGGAAGCTGGGCGGCGAGTTCCCGAGCGGAGACGGCAATTTTGAGTGCTGCTGGGTAACACTGCCGCCATGGCCAGCTGGGTGGCGAATACAAAGACATCTTCCTCTGACCGATAATCCATGGCGGAGGTAATTGCCAAGAGAAGAGAGAAGACGAGAAGAGGGAAGACGAGAAAAAAAGAAGAGAGAGCGGCAGATTCGAGAAGATGAGAAGACGAGAAAAAAAAAGAGAGAACGGCAATGGGTTAGGGATAATAAGGGTGGTTTGAGAATTATTAAATAATATTTGGGTAGGATATTAGGTAAGGGGGTTTTCTCTAATTATTTTTGGGAATGAGGGTTTTCTTAACTCATTTACCTAGATAAGGGGGGTCTTGCTAATTATCCCTTGAATGATTAGATGTGAAATCTTATAACGTTCTCAGTAGCGTGTATGGTAGAATAAATCTTAATATAGTATTTATAAATTTATTTCAATTTTTGTTTAAAATATAAACTTTGCTTGATTATGTATAAGTTCTATTACATATTTTCTTCCAAATTAACTGTGTTCCATTGTTCTTTTTTCTTTATAGGAATAAATTTGTGATCATTAAATTAATGTTTAATATTTAACTAATAAATATATAAGCTGTATATATAAATTATAAAACACTTTTGTTAAGGTCGTCCGATACACAATAGATTCGTCATATTCGATCAATCTTTTACCATCATGGATTCTAACACACGAAAAAACTGCAAAAATAAAAAGATTTGAAATACAATGTGGGACCACTAGCTGATTATTGGTAAACTCTAACCCGTAAATTTACCGTTCTTTATTTACTCACTCTCAAGTCTTAACGGCTTTCATAATAAAATTGAAAATTGAAAATTAAAAATATTAAACTAGTAAAAGGGGTGGCAACTTCTCAACTTGGACCCGATCCATGTGGATTAGATACAAAAGGAATCGGATCCAAAATCAACCTATATGAATTGATTTAATGTGAATCAAATTTAGACCCATTCGGATGTGATCTACATGGATTCATTGCATCTTTAATTCAACTTATGAGGTTGAATATCTCAACTTTTAGGGTTTAATATTTCAACTTATGTGGTAAATATCTCCACCTTCACACTTACTTACACATAGACACGGTCACGACTTTTAGGGAACCCGCCGGGTCAATCTGGGTCCGGGTCCAAATCGGTTTTTCAAATTTTTTTTCCGAAGAATTAGAAGAAAGAAAAAAAAAAGTAAATTGAAATTTGAAAAAACTAAAGATTAACTTTAAATTTAAAATTAAAAAAACAAAAGGAAAGAAAGAAGTTGAATTTAAACACTAAATAATTTTAGAAAAAATGGAACAATTAAGACCCTGGGAAATAAACTAAATAAAATGAAAGTTGTGAAAATGAATTGGTGATGATTGGATTAGGGGTATTTATAAATTATAAGTGAAAATAATAATTGAGAGAATTTTAAAATTTTAAAAATTTAAAAAATTCAAAATTCAATCTTTCTTTTAAATTATACGGGTTGAATCGTAATTTTTTATATTTTTAAAAATTAAATATATATTTATTTTTTATTAGTGGAGATTTTTAATATTAATAATAGTGAATATGACAATTAATAATTTATTAAACATTAGTTGTACAATTAGGGCTCGTTCGGTTACCTATATTGGATTAGATTGGATTACATGAGATTGGATTAACTCCCTACTGACTATTTAATTATTTAGCTAGTAGCATGTTCGGTTTCTTAGATTAGATTTTCTATTAAATTTATTATAATCAGTTATTGTATATGAATTGTCTATAACACCACTTAGTTGACAATAACAAAATATGATTTTAAGTATAAAATTGTATTTTTTCCTTTTTAGTCACTCCTATTAAATTAGGGATTATTTGACAAAAGCCCCCTCATATGCATTGTACAATTAAGATGGGCCCATATTTTTTTTCTCTTTTGAAGAAAAATCCGAAATAATTTTAATCACCATAAATACTAAAATTTTATTATTTTAATACAATTATACCCTTTCACCCTATATTCCACGGTCTCTTCTCTTTCTCGCTTTTCTCTTCACCGCCCAATTTTTCTCTCTTTGGTTTTCTCTCTTCGTCTTCTCCATCTCTTCTCCGTTGTTTTGGCCTCCGCCGCTGCAATTTTCAAATCGATTTGGCTGTAGAAAACGATATCCACAATTCATAGATCACTTTCATATCTCTCGTCAAACCAAACCCGTCGTGAGGGGCTTCAATCCCATCAATTTCAGCCTTCTCTCAACGAATGTAAAAATTATTAGATTATTTAATCGACGTTTACTCAACTTGATAAGAAGGTAATAATTATTAGATTTGTTTTTTTTATTATCAATTTGTTCTTTTGTTCTGTTTTATGTATTTGGTTCAATTGAGCCATAGAATTTTGGATCTGAATTTGTTTATTTTATTTTGAGAAGGGATATGTTCAATTTGATTGATGTTTTATTGTTCGATTGTTTAATGTATATAAATATAATCATTTATTCATTTTTTTACGATCTTAAGTAAAATTGGAAAATAAAAATGAATAAATAATGAATAACAATATTGGAAAAACAACACATTAATTAGCAATTTGTGGAGAAATAATGGACTTTCTTGTTTATTTTTTTAATTGTTTTTTCGGAGCCTTTTAACTTTTAATTGAATAATTGATTTTCTTCTATAATTAGGAATGTTCGTACGAAACTTAGAATTATGTTCTTTATTTTTTAGTATAATTCATTTTCTTCAATTAAGAAAGAAGGCACATGCTGCTTCTCTGTATGAATACATCGACAACTTTTCGATGAACATGGGATTAATTTTGAAAAACTAAAACATAAACCTTATATGTTTGTTATTGTTCTTTTGTTGTATTGTATAGTGGACTTCGTTAATTTCAAATTGGATTTCGATAAATTTATAATGGTTTCGATAAGTATACAAAGTGGTTTTCGATAAATTTGTAGTGAATTTCGATAAGTATATATAAAGTGGTTTTCCTTTTATATAGCTATTTATACATAGTGGTTTTCATGTTTATATAGCTGTTTATACAGAATGGTTTTCATTATTGTTCCCTCATTCATTTTTCGTTTCAACAGATTTATGCAATATTAGTAGGTTGGAAAGAATTTGTTTATGAAAGCTTCCCAGATTTTGTTCCCACCAACGATGGTGTGACACCAATGTTTGCTTTGGAAATTGGTTTTCATTTGCTAATTAATTTTTTTCTTATTCAGATTGATTTAGTGACTATCGTCGTCCTTTGTTGGTGGTGGTGTATTGGTCTGGCACTTTTTCCTGGGCATACTAGTGGTTTACGTTTCAAATAGTGGATTTTCGAATAGTGAATTTACGTTTTTTTTTCTTGTTATTATTGAGTTCTGTTAGTAGTGGATTACATATGTTTTTAGCGGATTTCAATAAATTTGTTGTGATCATGTTAATATTAATGTGGATTATGTTAATTTTATAGTGAATTTTACAAGAATTTTACAGTGGTTCTCGATAATTTTGTAATAGTTTCCGATGAGTATATAGTGGATTTTAATTTTCGTACCCCTGGTGGAAATAATTAAAAAAATATAAAAGAAAAACAAAAAATTTAAATAAAATTAGTTGTTAAAAATCATATTTTTTAAAACCGGTGGAAAAAATAAAAAACTAAATAAAAAAACTGAAATTAAATAAAAGAAATATTTTGTTATAAAATTCAAATTAAAAAACCCACAAAAAAAAAGATTAAAAAAAAATTGAAATGACTTGAGATTTGTGAGGAGTTATTTTGGAGAGAGAGTGTGATATGGGCATTTCAGATAATTTGAATTAAATGAACTTATGTCAAGTATCAATTAATAAAATAGATTTATAATAAAGTCATGATTCAATGAGAGGGATTTGTCAAATAGCCCCATTAAATTAATTATAGGGAGAGGGGTGCTACTAATTTAATGAAATAGTTGTATTTAATAGCGCACTTTGATTTTAGTAGCGAATTTAAAAAAATGTGAATCTTGCTAACCGGACATGTTATTAACCCATATTATTTAGTCAGTAGAACCTTATAGCAATAACCGAACGAGCCATTATTATTATCATTTTAAAGTTGTATTTATATTTATATATTTATAGTTCGGATTATAATAATAAGTTGCTTGCCCGAATGGTTTATTAAAGTACTAAACCACTCGGACTACATGTTTCAGCCCCAAGCCATGCAATTTTTGTGATATTTCACATTAAATTCAGGTGGACCCTCGGGTCTCCTGTCGAGTAGACTCGTCGATTTCGGATCCGGATAAATAGGACCTGAAACTGACTCATGCTAACTTGGGGCCGGGTCCGGGTCCAAGGAGGTGGGGTTGGGGCCGGGTGGCGGGTCTTTTTTCCGGGTCAGACCCCGCCCATGGCCATGTCTACTTACACATATTCACACACACAAGCACACACTTACACACACGTACACAGTCACACTTTTTCTCACACACACACACTTTTTTACACACACGCTCACACTCACATGCACGTACACACTTTTCACACACACACACACACGCTCAGTGGCGGATCTAGCTGTGGTCTAGGGTGTGCAGTTGCACACCCTTGATTGTAAACAAGTAATACTGTTATACATATGTTAACAGAAAACATAGGCTGTTGATGTGGTAAAGATATGCCTCTTTTTATTAATAGGTCCCGGGTTCAAACTCCATCCCTTTCAATATTTCCAAATCGTAACATTTTTCACCTTTTTGGTCCACTATTTTGATTTTTTTTTCAATATTTGATTTTTTTTCCAAATCTTAACATTTTTCACCTTTTTTCTCATTAAATATTTCCACAATTCACCTAAAATTTTTATATTGTAAATTTTTGGTCCACTAATTTTTTTTTTCCAAATCTGAACATTTTTCACCTTTTTTCTCATTAAATATTTACACAATTCACCTAAAATTTTTAAATTGTAAATTTTTGGTCCACTATTTTTATAAAGTGATATTTAAATTTTTTACTCTACAATTTCGAACCCCCTTGACAAAAATCCTGGATCCGCCAATGCACACACTCATGCACATACACACTTTTCACACACTCACACTTTTCAACACTCCACATTTTTTACACACACACATACACACTTTTCACACACACTCCAACATATTTTTTTACACACACATACTCAAACATACATACACACTTTTCGCACACACTCACACACACTTTTTACACACACATGCCTGGCCCAAGCCCAAGGCGAGCAAGGCTGTCGCCTTGGGCCTCCAGAAAATCGAAAATATTTGGGCCTCAAATTTTCATAAACTCTCTATAGACAAACACATGTACAATTTTCTTTTAAATTTGTCTTCAGCAGAGTTGGAAAAGTTGGGTTTTCATTTATTTCTTTTTTTCATTTATATGGGTCAATCTAATAAAACCCAAAACATAATTAAGAAAACATAATGCCAAGCTAAAGGCCCCAAAATAATAAGCAATAATAGGTTTTGTGTTTGGAAGGCTGTTTTTTCCTTTTTTTTTCATTTTTATATATATATGGGCCAATCTTATGAGCCCAAAACATAAATAAGAAAACATAATGCCAAGCTAAAGGGTCCAAAATGGTAAGCAAATAACCGAGTTTTTTAACACAAAATTCTCACGTTTCATTTTTATTCCTAGATTTGTTTATGGTCTTTGTATTTGAATTTGATAATTTGGCTCTTTAGTATTATATTATTAATCACAAAAAGAGCTCTATGCATAAAAAACAAAACCTTGCAAAAAATATGTTGAAAATGAAGTTATGGACTTGTGGTTGAGGAATGAGTTGATAAGTTAGAACAAGGTTAATAATTAAGAGGGCCTCGTTTTTTATTTTCGCCTTGGGCCTCCAGGACCTTGGGTCCGCGCCTGTGCACACACACTGAAACACACACACACACATACACTGAAACACATACACACACACACCAATAGATGGGGAGAAATCCTTAGGGAAGTGCTGGCAGTTGGAGATGAAGCTGAGCGGAAGACTGCGCAGCTTAGGAGTGGATGTTGTTGACGGCAAGAAGCAGCATACAGTGGCGAGGAGCGGCAACGGAGGTGGTGGAGGTGGCGGAGTGGCGATCGGTTGAAAAATATTAGGGCTGAAAATCTAAGAACGTATTGAGAATTTTTTAGCGATTAAATTATAATTAAAACAGTATTTGACTTTTTTTTTGAGAAAATTATTTTAATATTTAATTGGGTTTTGATTGGATCTAATATGGTCCTTCATTTTTAGTTGAACTTTCATATAGATCTAAAGTGGATCCATATGGATCCAGATTTTTTAAAAAAAAAAAAAGTCAACTTGGTCTGATCCGTTTGTTCCAACTAGATTTAATCTAAACCGGATAGATGTGAACCGAACCGGATTTAATCGGCCACATAAATTACAATTACTAATTTGAAATAAATTTTATTACAGCTCTATTCAACCCTTTGTCTCTTTCCTCTCTTCCTTTTGTTTTTTCTAATAATTTTTTTTTGTTCCTGTCCATCTATAATACAGCAAACCAATTTGAAAGAACATAGTAAATTTCAGTAATTAAAATTTCCAATAGTAATTAAAAGTTAGGGGCAAATTGTAAAAAAATCCATAACAATGACACTTAATTAAAAAATGGACATATTATTTTTATTTTTTACTAAATTATCCACTTTATTTAAACTTATATTCTCTTTTAAGGACAAAACTTATTCATGTATATCAAAATTACCCCCAACTCCTTGAAACCTCAATTCAACTCCATTTCATGATTTAATCATAATTTAGCCCAACTTCACCAATTAAACAATTTTAACTCATATTCCAATTTTGACCCCAGTTTTGACCGCACGCCGGTAAACGCCGTTGATTATTTATTAAAAATAAAATTTCGGCAGGTCAGCCATTGTTGACCGACGGTTTCCGGTGTTGACCATTTTTTTTTTAATTTTATCCAGCAGGTCTGCCGCCGTTGACCGCCGGTCTCCTGTAATGACTTTTTTTCTTTCAAAATACTATTTTTATTAATATTACTATGTTGCCCTGCAATATTAATCTCTCATATAATAATATTATTATACCGTCTCGCGATATAT
Source organism: Erythranthe guttata (assembly GCF_056151865.1). Classification (NCBI taxonomy): domain Eukaryota; kingdom Viridiplantae; phylum Streptophyta; class Magnoliopsida; order Lamiales; family Phrymaceae; genus Erythranthe; species Erythranthe guttata. The sequence goes on along the minus strand of NC_142544.1, from coordinate 6,909,814 downwards.
ATCACGATATCTCGCGAGTTTAACTACTATGGATAAAGTGATTTAAAATATATCATGAGGTATAGTTTAGAAGGGGGATGCATTTATTTGAGAAACTCTTTTGATCTGGATGTGCATTTAAGTCCTCGAGATTATATACAATCGCTCAAAAGTTAATCAAACGACTAAAAAAACTTCTCCTTTGCGTTAATACGATGCACATATAACAAAACAAGGTAAATAAAGTTGACTTTTGCAAATTCAAGCATACATGAAATGGAGAGGAGAAAAGAAACATCAAAGGACAAAAAATATAAGAAATCGGAACTTTTAGAACAAAAAATACGATGCATAAATTGTTCTCTCTTAACAACCACAAACCAAACTACAAATCACATTCAAAACGACATCCGAAAAAATTATACGAGTCCTACGGGTTCATTGGCAAAGGACTTTTCGAGACCGATAACTAATTTAATCCACTTTCGAGAATACTTCAACATTTTCTATTAAAAAATAAAAACTGAAGAAGTTCCAAATAGTCAGTTTGAAAGGTCACGATCATAGGTGGAAATTAGACATATCGGATTGAATCAGTAATTTTTGGGAACTTCAAAATTTTTTGAAGTGAAAAATTAATTTCGATTTCGTTACAAAAAAATGGATTTTCGAAATCAAAATTAACAAATTTATTCCAAAATTCGAAAAACTTATTCCCATATATATAAACCAACATTTATTCAATATTATTCGTCAAAAAATAGAAAATCGACAAGTAAATGTCTAAAATGGTGAATAATATCGACTGTTAATATTGTTGATTTATGGATATTAATGGACATCTGAAGTTGTCGATCTCAAAAAACTGCATATAAATCTTCTTAGCCGGTCTAAGGCCCAATTAATATTGTGCCAAATTTGGCCCAAACTGAATATTGTTGCTTGTTATTATATATATATGAAATACCCGAATTCAGTTTCCGAAAATTTCATTAGATTTCCAAAAATTACACTTATATTATATATATTATTATACATTTGATATTTTTAGTGACTAAAAAGGTGGAATTTTTCCGATTTCCGCGAATTTCGATCTTCCGATTTTGGAAAGAGAATTGGAATTTTACAAATTTTTCTGAAAAGAACTTGAAGTATATTTTTTTATTTCCAAAAAAAATCGTTTAGCGTATTTTGTAGTGTTACCATACACCTTTTCCTAATGAGGTGTCGGATCTTGTTCTCAATGGGTCGCGACTATGGGATTTGGAGTTGATTAATAGGATTTTCTGGTCGATGGACCGAGAAAGGATTTTGGCGGTTCCCATTGGAAGCTTTCAAGCTCGTGATCGAGTAGTCTAGCACTACTCCGGATCGGGTCAATTCACGGTAAAATCTTGCTACTATAATATTTTGGAAAACCGAACAAACTCTGGAGTCGGAAAGGGTCAAGCTGAATCATCAAATACAAGGAATTTTAAAGGTTTTTGGAAGGTCTGGTCATTACAAGTTCCACCGAAAGTTAGAATTTTTGCTTGGCGAGCAATCTCGGATATTCTCCCAACTAACGTTTCCGTCTTCCGAAGGCGAGTGGCAGCCAATCCTTTCTGCCGTGAATGTGGAACACAACCGGAGTCCAGCATGCACGTGATGATAGGTTGTCGAGGAATGTATGGTGTGTGGAGCTCATGCCCGTTCGAACTCTCAATTAAGGGAGAGCTCTCATCGTTTAGAAACTGGTATATCTTTTTACAACAAAATCTGACAAAAGATCTTCTTCGTCTAGCTTTGGTTGTGTGCTGGCAAGCATGGGAGTCAAGGAATAAGGAAATCCATGGAGAAAAAGGGTTATGGGGTCGAGACCTGGTCAGTTGGAGCCAAACGTTCTTGCAAGTGTTCCAACAGGCTCAACACTCTTCTCTTTCGGTTCATAAGCCCGCTAACCAGACCAGATGGAGACCTCCTCCTTCGGGGGTGGTGAAAGTTAACTTTGATGCCGCTTTCCCTCCGAACAATGATTTTGATCAAATCTCAATGGTGGCGAGAGACTCTCCGGGGGCTGTTTTATGGTGGAGTGTCGATAGAATTCCTGGAAAAATTCTTCCAGTTGAGGGAGAGGCACACGCGGCCTTCAAAGCAATACATAAGGCATCGTTGCAAGGCTGGATGTACGTCGATCATCCTTGAAGGAGACTGCCTACAAGTAATATCAGCAATTCGCGATGAAGATCAATCCATGCAGTCTTTCGGGGCTTTTCTCGATGATATTAGGCTTATCTCTTTTTCTTTTCATAATTGTCTATTTTTGGCTGTGAAACGGCATTGTAATAATCTCGCGAGTGAGCTGAATCTAGCTTTTTTGGAGGGTTCCTCTCTTCCTCACGAACTGGCAGCTTTAGCCTAATAATATCTTCTCTTTCTTCAAAAAATAAAAGATGCAACTATAATCAAATTAAATTTGATATATAGATATTCCAAACTGATCAAATTTATAATGTACTATCTAAATTCATAATTTATGAAACTAATTAATTAGTTGCCCCTACAAATTCAAAACAGGTGAGTTTATCAGGAATTCTTAGTGAAGACATCAAAATACACTCACTAGGACCAAACAGAAGATGGGGAGGATTTATACAGTACATTAGTCGCAGAGAACACCGTCGGAACCCGACACGATCACTTGGTCAATTTCCATCTTGACCTAGACATCAACGGCGGCGCAAACTCCTTCGTACAAAATCACCTGCAGACGAAAGTTGTTCCGAACAGCGACGGAATTCCTCCGTCGTCGCCGAGGAGGAGCTATTGGACGGTCGTGAATGACGTGGCAAAGACCAAGTCAGATGCAAACTTTAAGTGGTGCTTTTGAGCTGAAGCCAACCAATTTGTTTGAACGCAATCCAGTCTTCAAAGTCAAATCACTCAAACCGACCAACTAGGTCAGCTGTTCTTCATAACAAGCTCAAGGTAAATGTAGTTGACTTATTCATTGTCAACTTTGATTAGGGTGTCTGTTTGTATGTCCTGAATTACTAAAATGTTAAGAATCAAGCTTAATGCAATGTTATTAATGTAGTTGACTTATTATGGGTACTTGTCAACTTTGATTTACTGTCCGAAGTGAACTCTGTATGTCTTGTCATCTTGAATTAATAAAACAAGTCCAGAACCAGCTTATTAACTAGGGGTATTTACAAATAAACTCATAATTGGTACTTAGAGATCTAGATAATAAATTCATTTACAAAAAAATTCACACATGGTCCAGATTTTTGTAAAAGACTAAAATAGTCTCTCATACTTTAATATGCTCTAATATCATCATTTAATTTAATTTAACCTCAATTTGACTCCAAATTCACAAATTATTCAATTTTGACCCAAAACACATTTTTATGGACAATTTCGTCCGTCACCACCATTGACCGCCGGTCTCCGGCGTTGAATTTTTTTTTTTTCAATAGTGTAACTGAATAAATGTGTTCAACTTAATTTTAGAAAATAATATGAAATTTAAACAAATAAATTAATTTTTGCATAAAATTCCCTTGTGTTGTAGAAAATATGCACTAAATTCCCCTATGTTAAAATAACTTGCATAAAACCCCATCTATAGTTAACGGTGTTAACTTTTAACGGAAAAGGGATTTCGTGCAAAGTAAAATAAAATACAAGGGGTTTTTACGCAAGAAAAAAACACAGAGGAATTTGACGCAGGTTTTTTTTAACACAAGAGGGTTTTATGTTGTTTACCCGAAATTCTAATAGCGAATTACATAATACATGGGTTTTGGAAGTTTGACAATCAATTATATAAAAGAAATAGATATTGTTTTACATGGCCCAAATTTAATAAAGGCTTAATCTCAAAAAGACCCATGAAAAAGTCATTTAATTCAAAAAGGGACATCCAACTTTTTTGTCTTGCAAATATTTCCAGCTCATTCAAACTTATTTGCACATAACGAAAACCCTTATATAAATACCAAAATTACCCCCTATTCATTGAAACCCATTTCAACTTCAATTTCATGATTTACACCACAATCTAGCCCAATTTCACCAATTAACCAATTTTGACACTAATTTTAATTTTGACCCTAATTTTGACTCGCCACAATCGGAGACCGCCGGTCACCCGACGTTGACTTTTTTTTTTTTTTCAATTTTGTTTTCTGAATTTTTTTTCCGGTAGGTCAACCAACGTTAACTTTTTTTTCTTAATTTTGTTTTTTCTTTAAAAAAATATTTTAATTAATATTACTGTCTTGGCTGCTAAATTACTGTCTCCAGCAGTTATTTAACTGTCGGAGACAATAATTTAACTGTTAATTGGCTTTTTTTTTCTTAAAAAAGTATTTTAATTAATATTACTGTCTTGACTGCTAAATTACTGTCTTCAGTAGTAATTTAACTGTCGGAGACAGTAATTGAACTGTTAATTGACTTTTTTTTTCTTAAAAAATATTTTAATTAATATTATTGTCTTTGCTCTAAATTACTGTCTCCAACAGTTATTTAACTGTCGAAGACAGTAATTGACTTTTTTTTTTTGACATTTTATTTTGTTCTTAAAAATAATTATTTTAATAAATATTACTGTCTTGGTTGCTAAATTATTGTCTCCAACAGTAATTTAACTATCTTATGCAACAATATTACTGTTTGGACAGTAATATTACTGTTCGTAAAAATAATATTCATAATATTACTATCCCAAACAGTAATATTACTGTATGAGATAGTAATTTAGCAGCCAAGACAGAAATATTAATTAAAATATTTTTTTCTAAGAAAATTGAAATTTTCAAAAAAAGAGAGAAAGAAATCGGAAACGCCAGAGACCGGCGGTCAACGGTGGTTTACCGGCCGGAAATAAATTTCAAAAAAAAATTAAAAAAAAAAAAGAAAGTCAACGCCGGAATCTGGCCGGAAAAAAATGAATTTCAGAAAAAAAATTATTTTCTGAAAAAAGAATATTTTTTCAGAAAATATTAAAATGAGGGTCAATGTGATATATTTGTTTAAACTTGGGGTCAATGTGTAATATTAAGAAAGTTATAGCATAATGGATGAACTTGACAAAAAATATATTTATGGAGGGCATTTTTGACTAAAGACAAAGGGATGGCTGTATTTAAAAGACTTTTTTTTTTTTTTTGGATCAATATGCATTTAAGTCCCTTGGGACGGACCTTTTTGCCATTCGCCCTTTAATAAATTAGATTAATAAGTCTATGATAATAAACTAATTAAAAGAAAAAAAAAACTAAACAAGAGGTCGACTTTGTAATCACCAGCTCCACTCAACAGAAATCGTAAACTAATGCAAGAGCCGATTTATACTGTGCTACACCATGTGAAATACACCAGGTAACTCTTTACCATTTTATAAACAAACAAACACACATATTGGTACGTGTAGATCAATAGTAAAAATCTCAATATAACTTTCAACGATTGTAGCATAGAAATAACTTGTAAGAGCTTAATTACGATCTGAGTCACCAGCAAAAAATTTGAATCTTAACCAAGCAATTAAAGTAAACCCGAATGAGTTCAGGCCTCAATCAGTCGATCAATTGTACATCAATTCTTTAAGCATATATCAAACACCTATTTTTCCCAATTTAAGAATCTTTAATTAGCAATTAATTGCAATTAGAAAAATATCTCCAAATGCAACAACAAACCGAACCTAAATTATCAATTTATTATCCATAATTAAGCTCAAATATCTTTAAAAAACTAAGTCCAATTACACTATTCTCAAGATAAACCGAGACATACATACATTTAGTTCATCCCCAAATTAATCAACAAGTTGAACATATTTAAGAGCAATCAAACAATCAACTTTTCACTAATTTGAAATTATTGCATATATAAGAGCAATCAATTACACTTAATTATTCTCAAGATCAACTAATATCACGAACGTGTAAAGTAATTATTGCATGTTGCTATTAGTGATTATGTTACATGCACGCAACCATGGAATATAATTATGAGTAATTGTGTGTGGTTTCTGATTCATTTTTAATTAGTGATAATGTTGGTTTTTTATTGCTCTTATGTGTTCTAATTGTACGTGCATTAATCTTGGGATGAATGGATCGGTTAAATGTTTAATTCTGATCTGAACTTTTCGTCCATGTAATTAAAAAAAACAAAAAAAACTAGTAAATTCACTAATTTAACTTTGCGTTGTGAAACTTGATTCACTAGTTTTATTAATTAAAAAAAATGAACCTAAATAAATAAATCGAAATGAAATCAAGTTATATCAATCTAAATAAATCACGCACAAAGAACCTGGCTAGCTAGTTAATTCTTATCTTCTATTTCAAATGAACGTATAAAGGAATACATAACTCATTTCCTTAATCTAATCCCTAATTATTTTTTAATGAAAACTTGTTGTGTGAAATTTGAAGAGCATTTGAACTGCATGTGACAAATAATTTAATATTAATTGGAGAGACTTAAGTCAAACTAAGAGTTTTGAGAGAAACTTTAACAATAGAAATTGTAAAAGACAATTGGGGTATTGAGTTACTTGAAAGACATTAAGGCCCCGTTTGGTTTGTTGGATAAGGTGTGATAGACAATTTAATCACCCCTTATCCGGTGTTTGGTACGTGTGACAATAACCCGGTACTGATTGAAAGCCCGGTACCCAATCACGGAATTGCGTGATAAATTATCCCACCTCCATAGGTGTGATTCTATTATCAGTCCAAAAGGTAGAAAGGAAATTACCAAAAGCCCTAAGATTTGTCCTTATTTACTACAAAATCAGTATAAAAAAAATCCGCCGCTGCTCCATTCTTCTCTCTGGTGCGACATTAACATCAGCTTCACCTTTTTTTTTCTTTTTCTTCCCCTTAATATTCATCTTCACCGGCTGACCTCCGACGAGTCCCCTTTTCGACGCAGATAAAAAAATAGGTAAATCTTTTTCTTTGATTCTTCTTTCAGTGAGAAATATGGAAATAATGAGCCCAGGTTCGACAATTCAAATTAAGTTCTCAAGATTTGCAATTTAATTTCAAAAGGGTGCGATTGATTCTTATTCATAGGAAGATGGTGATAGTCATGGTTTTCTTTTTCTTATTTTTAGATTGGTGTAGGAGTTTCTTACTCTCTCATTATTTCATACATTTTTTTTTATTTTAATTAATCTGTTAGTGGGATGTGAAAGAGAAGATGGTCCAAAATCCCCATCAATACCCCCAAATCGTCGCTCTTTCGGCGCTCCTCCGTCCATTCCACCGGAGTGAACGATCCCTGCAGTGATGATCTCAGCCCTGTGATTAGCTCGAGAAGCAAAACCTGGAAGCTGTAAACGTTGTTCTTTGGCAAAACAACATCGGTGTTCAGGTGATTCGTGTCGATGTAACCGAGCGAGCCTTGACGACGATCGGCGTGTGCAAGCTCTGCGCGTCATTCCTGAGTTTGTAGAGGTCAAAATCGACCCGCTTGTCGTGGCCGTCGCTGACCAGGAGGACGGTGGACGATCCACCGGGGGACCGGTGATGGAGCAGAGGTATTCGATGGCGTAGGTGATGTCCAGGGTGATGCTGAGGCAGTTGGACCAGGAGATGGCGCGTGTGGTGTGTTGGCCCTCACGGGTGTGCATACGGTCAAATAGGTTTTGGATGTGAGATTCCGAAGAAGGGCCGAAACTTTATCTAGAAACATCTTTTAGCTGCCACCTCTCTCCTCCAAGACACGTTTAACAATTCCTAATCTTCCATTCCCAAGCTTAGCTAGCTAAACATATGAAGTTGCTCCACCTCCAATACGAATCCTAAAATGATTTCTGGCGAAGAAGAATATGAATTATAATCTTGGAAATTGCATGTGATGGTTTTATTTCTAACTTTGCAGACTTTTGATGATCGAATACCTTTTATGAATATGTATGATCTTCTTGGTTAATTTCTCTTGACAACCATTTTTCATATGATGATGGTGAGAATTACAACTGTTATTGCACCTCTATTCAAATTGCCTTTTCTGCTTGATGAGGAGAAACCAAGGAAATCTTTGATTTGCTTGTGTCTAACTAAACATTACTTCCTCTTCTCTTATTGCTTTTCATTATGCCTTCGAGTATAAATTAATACTTTGATATATGGACAATATAATTTTTTTTTTATAAGGATTAAGCGAAAGATTATAAATTAAGATTCAGTAATTTGGAGTTTAACAAAAAGGAAAAAAAATAAAGAAAGAGGATATTCTTTTATTTTTGTTTTACTTCGTATTTGAATGTAACAGATGTGTTAAATCTTACAATTTTCTGTTTTCATTTCTTTTCATGCAGCTTCAAGTTGATTTTCTTTCCCACAAAATTTGAAGTACACATGTTTTTTCCTCTTTTAGTTTTACATCAATGCAAATGAAATTGATTAAAATGCCATCTATGATAAGGGTGATTTTGTAATTTTAGATGTTATCAGTCTCCATCAGGCAAACCAAATGTCAAAGTCCAATTATCCTTATTAAGGTATCCTACAAACCAAACCCAAATTTTTAGTTACTATATAATCATGAACACTGAACAGTAGAATATTATATAATCCTTCAAAAGTTATCTATCCCATACCTCAAACCAAAAGAGGCCTAATGGTATTACCAAAGAAAATCTTAAGTAATTTATTAAGTAATTATTTTTGTATAACTTGTGCAGAAAAGATAAATGTATAATTGATTGTTTAGCTATGAATATTTTTATGGGTAAATTTCACTTTTCCCCATTTACTTTGGTTCGTTATCATTTTACTTTATTCTACTCTCGATTGCATTAATTTGCGTCCTTGCACTTGAAAAATTGTCTCAACATGCTCCCCGTTGTTAGTTGTCAGACATATGACCTTAACACCGTTCGACCAATCACAATTTTTTTTAATAATTATTTAAACTGAGAGAAGTGGTTTTTTTGTAATTTTCATACTTGGATCAAGCGGTGTTAAGGTCAAATGTGTGAAAACTAACGGTGAGAGCCACATTGAGACAACTTTTTAAGTACAGGGCTGAAGTGATATCAAGCCAAAGTACAAGGGGAAAGTGAAATTTACCTTATCCTTATATATAAAATGTTGTCACACATTGACACGTGATATTCTTTTACTAATTACACAAGTTACATAGAATAATATATTAATAAATAAAATATAAAACAAAATATCCATATTTAACAATAAATAATCTACATGGGATAAAGGTGACGAGGAGAAAATAAATAAATAAGAAGTAGAAAAGCCAGATTAATTCTACTTTACTCCCTTGAAATAGAGTCTTTGGCACTTTTCACCCTTGAAAAATAATAATAGTACATTTGCACCCTCAAAACGCAATAAATCATTTATTATGCACCATGAATTAAAAAATAAAGGCAATTTCAAAAAAAAATCCAGGATGCAAAATACAAATTAAATTGTTATTTTCTTCAATCTCCAACCTAATTTCAAGAGCATAAAGTGCGAAAAAAAATAAAAATCACACCGAATTATTGAAAAAACTATATTTTCTTACAAAATAAATAAAATTAAAATTTTATCACTACATTATTCGATCGATGGATCTTTTATTGTAATTTGTGGAAATATTGGGTATATGATTTTTAAATTACTTGATAACGAAATAGATGAAGGAATTTTTTTTTTCCGTAAAATATTTTTCTAAAAAAAATATAATAATTAAATATGTTGATTAGATGTATTTTAATTTTTGTAATTTATAGTTTCAAATGATTGATGAATAAAGGAAATTGAATTGAAATTTGACATCTTAAAAAAATACCACTAAAATTATTAAATTACCATTTTTAGCTTTAAAAATTCATTTAGGGTGCATTATGCATGATTTATTGTTTTTCGACTTTTGAGGATGCAAGGTGCTATTAATTTATTTTGAGGGTGCAAAATTGAATTAAGCCGGGAAAAGCCTATGGAATATTTGGAAATTGGACCGATCGATCCTAGGACATTTTTTCCAAGGCAATTATTGTCAAGGAGTGACGTCATTTTATTCCCTCTGAATCATTTTCAGAGATTCCCCCCAAATTATATATTTTATTTAAAGGATATATATATATATATATATATATATATATATATATATATGTATATGATATATTACGTACGTATACAGAGAGAATATGTATATATTGGAGCAAAATGCAAAAAGTAACCATGTGTAACCTTTAAATAGTAAAAACTCCCATGTGATAAATAAATTAGAGTACTTTTTACAGTTTACTCATATATATTGGGTCCCATTAATAATAATGTAGAGGAATCAAACTACAGAAATTGGTGAGAGATTTTGTGCTGAAATTGGTAGAGGAATCAGACCTGCATATGATGTGGATAGGTCACTAATTAAAAATAAAAAATACACACAACTTTCCATGTACAAGGGGTTAAGTAAGAAACAATAAGAATAGATGGGCTAAAGTGATACGGCCAAATAATACAAGGGTGAAATGGTGAAGTTAAAATTTTTACAATTTAAAGATAGATAATATTTCCACCACGTCTTTAATAGAAGCGCGCGAGATAACACGCGATCTAAGAAGTATAAAACATAAAAATTATGAAAAGTGCAGACCTTATTTCTAGGGTTGTGCTTCGTTCACTCTTAAGCGCAGAAGGATGAATAGCAATTCGACGACGGCTTGTGCGGCGGCGCAACTGGAAGGGGGAATTAATTTGTTGCTTTCTCGGTGGATTGCGCTTCGTATGACCGTCGAGAACAAGTGGGGCGGCCGCGGATCTCTCCTGAAATCGCAGCAACTCGGCGACGATATTTTTCGTCTTCTCACTCAGTCCAAAGGTTTGTTTCTTCCTTCTAGGTTAAATTTCTTAATGCAAATTATTATAGCTGTAATTTTATCTTTAGCACTAGCTTTAATTTTGTGGAATTAGGGTATTATGATTTGAATTATGAAGTATTGCGAATATTTCGGACGGGGGCAGTTTTTGCAAGCCTAATTGGATTTAATGTGCCCTAATTAATAATAAGACATATTAGGAATAATTGGTTCCCTTATCGTCCCTATGAACAACTAATACTCCCCGTTTTGTAAAACCTCTCTTATCGCTCTCTTCCGCATGCACATCACATCAGACCCGTTTTGCACTTTGTATTGATTATCTCTCACGGGAACGACTATGCACGCATTGATTGGGTGTAGAGGAATTCATGCCCGAGGTTTGGCAGAGTCTACCCTTTGATCTCGATATTTCGTCGAAACCAGTATCCTTTTCGAAGTTGGGTAGACAGGCTAAGAAAGAAATTATCTCGGGAGACCTTACATCTAGCTATGGTCATTTGTTGGAAACCGTGGGATTTACGGAATCGGGAAGCTCATGGGGAAAAGGGTTTGCGGGATGCGAGTTGAGAAGTTGGAGATAGTACCTTAATATCTTTCGGATGGCATGCTTTGAGCCGACTATATATTTCCAAATGGCCCGTTCCGCAGGTGAAGTGGACCCCACCTCCGAATGGGATAGTGAATATTAAATTTGATGCCGCATTACAGAATCTCCATCGTGGCCCTAAATTCCTAAGGAACCAATATATCTGGTGTAGTGTTGCAAAAATACTTGGGCATAGACTGCAAGGAGTTGAAGGCGGCAAAGCTCATGCCTCTCTCGCAGCGATCCAGAATGCGCAAGCAAATTTAAGGGCTGGCCATCGATTATCATAGAAGGTGATTGTCGTCAACTCATTACGGCGCTGCACGGAGAAGATTCTTCCTTGTGCCCTTTTGGGGCTTACTTAGGTGACATTCGTAATCTTGCTTTATCTTTTGTTTCTTGTCAGTTATTATTTGTTTCCTGTGTTTGTAATAAGCTAGTTCATGGCCTGGCTTCATCCATGTAAGGTGCCTAATTAAATCTCTTTTAATCTCAAAAATAAAAAAATAGACACCACTTTCCAAGTACAAGGGGTTAAGTAAGAAAGGATAAGAATGGATGGGGTAAAGTGATACGGTCAAAAAGTACAAGGGTGAAATGGTGAAGTCACTCTTTTAAGTATTTAAAGATAGATAATATTTTCCACCACGTCTTTAGTAGAAGAGCGCGAGATAACACGCGATCCAAGAAGTATAAAACATAAAAATTATGAAAAGTGCAGACCTTATTTATAGGGTTGTGCTTCATTCACTCTTAAGCGTAGAAGGATGAATAACAATCCGACGATGGCGACGAAGACGGCTGTATCGGCGGCGCAGCTGTAAGAGGGAATTAATTTGTTGCTTTCTCGGTGGACTGCGTTTCATATGGCCGTCGAGAAAGAGTGGGGCGGCCGCGGATCTCTCCTGAAATCGCAACAACTTAGAGACGTTATTTTTCGTCTTCAAACTCAGTCCAAAGGTATGTTTCTTTCTTCTAGGTTTAATTTATGAATGCAAATTATTATAACTGTAATTTTATCTTTAGCAATAGCTTTGATTTTGTGGAATTATGGAATTACGATTTGAATTTTGAGGTATAGTGAATATTTCGGATAGGGGAGAGTTTTTGCAAGCCTAATTGGATTTAATTTGCTCTAATTAATCATAAAATTGAGATTAGACTCTGTTTTTTTGTTCTCCATTTTTTGCTGTGAGCAGAGTGAATTGATGTTCAACTTGGTGTTTGATTTTGGGATAAGAAGAAGTATCTATTTACCAAGTGGACGATATGCTTTACGATTTCATGGATACTCTCAATACTGATGTAGACAATGGCAGCATCGAAGAGGTATTTCTAATTCCTCGTTGTTTATTCAAGTTCAGCTTGTCGGCACGTTTTCATTTGCATGCTTACTTATTACAAGCTACTAGATTCAACGATTTCAGTATTTATAATACATTGAGGCTAATGAGTCGAACTTAGAACGAAAGCAGGGGTAGCTAGTTTGATATGGAATTATGTGATTCTCTTTGGTCTGCCATAGACTTTGTTTCGTTTATTGTGAGATCGAGTTATTTCGAAATATAGGCTCTGTTTGGATCAGCGATAAAAGTCCCGTCTGCACTTACTGGCCGTATTGACTTTCTACTTTCGTTTTTTTTCTATATTTTCTTACACAAATTTTATTCAGATAGAAGATAAATTGATGGTAATGCGTGAAGAATGTTCAGAAGCTAACATTGGCTCGATAACGAGTTTGCGGGAAACAAGTACTCCTAATTTGTCTTATGTTAGACAGGAAACTTTTTTTTGTGAAATGAAATGTTCGAGTCTGATGTGTGTATTTAGCCAGTTTTGCGGTTATTCATTTCTACCATGCCGATCAATTTAATTGAAGATCCTTAGAAAGTGTTGTCTTTATTAGTTAGTAGTTAACAAATGTTTACTGACAAAAAAAAGATATGCCTGGAAAACCCGACCGCCAAACAAACAAAACCAGTAATTGGTTCCCTTATCGTCCATATGAACAACTAATACTTCCCATTTTGTATAACCTCCCTTATCGCTCTCTTCCGCATGCACATCATATCAGACCCGTTTTGCACTTTGTATGGATTATCTCTCCCGGGAACGTCTATGCACACATTGATTGGGTGTAGAGGAATGCACGCCCGAGGTTTGGCAGAGTCAACCCTTTGATCTCGATATTTCGTCGGAACCAGTATCATTTTCGAAGTTGGTTAGACAGGCTACGAAAGAAATTATCTCGGGAGACCTTACATCTAGTTATGGTCATTTGTTGGAAACCGTGGGATTTAAGGAACCAGGAAGCTCATGGGGAAAAGGGTTTGCGAGATGCGAGTTGAGAAGTTGGAGATAGTACCTTAATTTCTTTCGGATGGCATGCTTTGAGCCAACTATATATTTCCCAATGCCCTGTTCCGCAGGCGAAGTGGACCGCACCTCCGAATGGGATAATGAAGATTAAATTTGATGCCGCATTACAGAATCTCCATCGGGGCCCAAAATTCCTAGGGAACCACTTTATCCGGTGGCGTGTTGCAACAATCCCTGGACATACACTGCAAGGAGTTGAAGGCGGCGAAGCTCATGCCGCTCTCGCAACAATCCAGAATGCCCGAGCAAATTAAAGGGTTGGCCGTCGATTATCATAAAAGGTGACTGTCGTCAACTCATTACGGCGCTGCACGGAGAAAACTTTTCCTTGTGCCCTTTTGGGGATTACTTAGATGACATTTGTAATCTTGCTTTATCTTTTGTTTCTTGTCGATTATTATTTATTTCCCATATTTGTAATAAGCTAGTTCCTGGCCTGGCTTCATCCATGTAAGGTGCCTTATTAAATCTCTTTTAATCTCAAAAATAAAAAATAGACACAACTTTCCAAGTACAAGGGGTTAAGTAAGAAAAAATAAGAATAGATGGGGTAAAGTGATACGGTCAAAAAGTACAAGGGTGTAATGGTGAAGTTACTATTTTTAGTATTTAAAGATAGATAATATTTTTCACCGCTTCTATAATAGAAGCGCGTGATATTACACGCGATCTAAGAAGTATAAAACGTTAGAATTATGAAAGGTGCAGACCTTATTTCTAGTGTTGTGCTTCGTTCACTCTTAAGCGCAGAAAGATGAAACAATCCGACGACGGCTGGTGCGGCGGCGCAGCTGTAAGAGGGAATTAATTCGTATGGCCGTCAAGATAGAGTGGGGCGGCCGTGGATCTCTCCTGAAATTGCAGCAACTCGAAGACGTTATTTTTCGTCTTCTAACTCAGTCCAAAGGTATGTTTCTTTCTTCTAGGTTTAGTTTCTGAATGCAAATAATTATAGGTGTAATTTTATCTTTAGCACCAGCTTTGATTTTGTGGAATTAAGGTATTATGATGTTAATTTTGAAGTATTGCGAATATTTCGGATAGGGGAGAGTTTTTGCAAGCCTAATTGGATTTTATTTGCCCTAATTAATCATAAAATTGAGATTAGACTCTGTTTTTTTGTTCTCCATTTTTTGTTGTAAGCAGAGTGAATTGATGTTAAATTTGTTGTTTTATTTTGGGGATAAGAGGAGTATCTATTCGCCATGTGGACGACATGCTTTACGATTTCATGGATACTCTCAATACTGATGTAGACGGTGGCAACATCGAAGATATATTTCTAATTCCACGTTATTTATTCAACTTCAGCTTGTCGGTACATTTTCATTTGCATGCTTACTTATTACAAGCTCCTAGATTCAACGAGTTCAGTATTTACAATACTTTGAGGCTAATGAGTCGAACTTAGAACGAAAGCAGGGGTAGCTAGTTTGATCTGGAATTGTGTGATTCTCTTTGGTCTGCCATAGAGTTTGTTTCGTTTATTGTGGGATCGAGTTATTTCGAAATATAGGCTCTATTTGGATCATCGATAAAAGTCCCGTCTGCACTTACTGGCCGTATTAACTTTCTACTCTCATTTTTTTTCTCTATATTTTCTTACACGAATTTTATTCAGATAGCAGATAAATTGATGGTAATGCGTGAAGAATGTTCAGAAGCTAACTTTGGCTCGATAAGGAGTTTGTAGGAAACAAGTACTCCTAATATGTCTTATGTCAGACAAGTAACATCGGTTAACTCTTCGTACTTGAAATTTTTTTTTTAAATGAAATGTTCGAGTCTTATGTGTGTATTTAGCTTGTTCTCTGGGTATTCATTTCTTACCGTGCCGATTAATTTAATTGAAGATCCTTAGAAAGTGTTGTGTTTATTAGTTAACAGTTAAAAAAGGTTTACTGACAAAAAAAAGATATGCCTGCAAGACCCGACCGTCAAACAAACATAACCAGTAATTGGTTCCCTTATTGTCCCTTTGAACAACTAATACTCCCCGTTTTGTAAAACCTCCCTCATCGCTCTCTTCTGCATGCGCATCACATCGGACCCGTTTTGCACTTTGTATGGATTATCTCTCACGGGAACGACTATGTACACATTGATTGGGTGTAGAGGAATGCATGCCTGAGGTTTGGCAGAGTCAACCCTTTGATCTCGATATTTCGTTGGAACCAGTATCCTTTTCGAAGTTGGTTAGACAGGCTACGAAAGAAATTATCTCGGGAGACCTTACATCTAGCTATGGTCATTTGTTAGAAACCGTGGGATTTAAGGAACCGAGAAGCTCATGGGATAAAGGGTTTGCGAGATGCGAGTTGAGAAGTTGGAGATAGTATTTTAGTATCTTTCGGATGGCATGCTTTGAGCCGACTATATATTTCCAAATCGCCCGTTCTGCAGGCGAAGTGGATCCCACCTCTGAATGGGATAGTGAAGATTAATTTTGATGCCGCATTACAGAATCTCCATCGTGGCCCGAAATTCCTAGGGAACCACTATATCTGGTTGAGTGTTGCAACAATCCCTGGACACGCACTTCAAGGAGTTGAAGGCGGTGAAGCTCATGCCGCTCTCGGAACAATCCTGAATGCCCGAGCAAATTAAAGGGTTGGCCGTCGATTATCATAGAAGGTGACTGTCGTCAACTCATTACGCCAATGCACGAAGAAGACTCTTCCTTGTGTCCTTTTGGAGCTTACTTAGATGACATTCGTAATCTTGCTTTATCTTTTGTTTCTTATCGGTTTTTATTTGTTTCTCGTATTTGTAATAAGCTAGCTCATGGTCTAGCTTCATCCATGTAAGGTTCCTAATTAAATCTCTTTTAATCTAAAAAATAAAAAATAGACACAACTTTCCAAGTACAAGGGGTTAAGTAAGAAAAAATAAGAATAAATGGGGTATAGTGATATGGTCAAAAAGTACAAGGGTGAAATGGTGAAGTTACTCTTTTTATTATTCAAAGATAAATAATATTTCCACCACGTCTTTAATAGAAGCGCGCGAGATAACATGCTATCTAAGAAGTATAAAACATAAAAATTATGAAAAGTGCAGACCTTATTTCTAGGGTTGTGCTTCGTTCACTTTTACGCGCAGCAGGATGAATAGCAATCCGACGACGGCGGCGACGACGGCTGGTGCGGCGGCACAGCTGCAAGAGGGAATTAATTTGTTGCTTTCTCGATGGACTGTGCTTCGTATGGCCGTAGAGAACGAGTGGGGCGGCTGCGGATCTCTCCTTAAATCGCAACAACTCGGTGATGATATTTTTCATCTTCTCACTCAGTCCAAAGGTATATTTCTTTCTTTTAGGTTTAATTTCGGAATGCAAATTATTATAGCTGTAATTTTATCTTTAGCTCTAGCTTTGATTTTGTGGAATTAGGGTATTTTAATTTGAATTTTGAAGTATTGTGAATATTTCGGATGGGGGAGAGTTTTTGCAAGCCTAATTGGATTTAATTTGCCCTAATTAATCATAAAATTGAGATTAGACTCTGTTTTTTTGTTCTCCATTTGTTGCTGTAAGCAGAGTGAATTGAAGTTCAATTTGTTGTTTTATTTTGGGGATAAGAGGAAGTATCTATTCGCCATGTGGACGGCATGCTTTATGATTTTATGGATACTCTCAATACTGATGTAGACGTGGCAGCATCGAAGAGGTATTTCTAATTTCTCGTTATTTATTCAACTCCAGCTTGTCGGTACGTTTTCATTTGCATGCTTACTGGTTACAAGCTACTAGATTCAACGATTTCAGTATCTATAATACTTTGAGCCTAATGGGTCGAACTTGGAACGAACGTAGGGGTAGCTAGTTTGATCCGGAATTGTATGATTCTCTTTGGTCTGCCATAGACATTGTTTCGTTTATTGTGAGATCGAGTTCTTTCGAAATATAGGCTCTGTTTGGATCATCGATAAAAGTCCCGTATGCACTTTACTGGTCGTATTGACTTTCTATTCTCGTCTTTTTTCTATATTTTCTTAAAACGAATTTTAGTCAGATAGCAAATAAATTGATGGTAATGCGTGAAGAATGTTCATTAGGTAACTTTGGCTCGATAAGGAATTTGCGGGAAACAAATACTCTTAATCTGTCTTATGTCAGACATGTAACATCGGTTAACTCTTCGTACTTGAAACTTTGTTTTTTGTGAAATGAAATGTTCGAGTCTTATGTGTGTATTTAGCCAGTTCTGCGGTTATCCATTTCTACCGTGCCAATTAATTTAATTGAAGATCCTTAGAAAGTGTTGTCTGTATTAGTTAACAGTTAACAAATGTTTACTGACGAAGAAAAGATATGCCTGCAAAACCCGACCGCCAAACAAACAAAACCAGTAATTGGTTCCCTTATCGTCCCTATGAACAACTAATACTCCTTGTTTTGTAGAACCTCCTATTTTACTTATTTATTTTTTCAGATAGAAGATTCCAAAAGAATGATTTTGCATTATTTACCCAAAGAAAAACAAATGTTTTGTCAATATCTCTTTCATTTGTGATTTCCAGAACCAGTTTAATTTCCAGAACCAGCTTATTAATTAAGGAGCTAGCCATTTTGGTAATTTTAATTTCAAGATAATTTCTAAGAACTCATATTATTTTTCAGCGTCTCATGCACGTGGTTAAATGACATCAACGATACGTTATTTAAAATTATAATAGCGAATTACATAATACATGGGTTTTGGAAGTTTGACAATCAACTTATATAAAAGAAATAGATACTTTTTTACGTGGCCCTAATCTAATAAATTAGATTAATAAGTCTATGATAATAAACTAATTAAAAGGAAAAAAAAAAACTAAACAAGAGGTCGAGTTTGTAATCACTAGCTCCACTCAACAGAAATTGTAAACTAATGCAATATTACTATAACAACAGTAATATTACCATTAACCACAGTAATTTTATTCTGTTTATAGTAATATTACAATAATAGACAGTAATGTTATTATGTTACTCCGTGAATAACTCAAACAAAACAAAAAACTCAAAAAATAATAATATTGATGTTGTTGACTAGGGGTGTTCATAAACCCGCCAAACCCGATCCGCCCGCCCGCAACCCGTAAGTTTCCAACTATATTTTTTTAAAAATAGCATTCTAATTTTGCTACCCGAAAAATGTGGGTCGGGTTTCGGGTTTTAATATTAAAACCCGCTCCTAACCCGACCCGCCCGCATATATGAATATAAATACATTTTTTTTATACTGGATAGCCCATTTAGGGTTTTCCAGCAGCTTCCAATACATTGCGTCTTTTCCCTTCTCCCTTCTACCGACTTCTCTGTTATTCTTCCAAATCTCAATTGTCAAATCTCAAATTCTCAATCATTCTTTTAGAAGCTACTAGTCAGATTCAAGACTCATTTAAAAAGGTAAGATTTTATTTATTGTTTTTTGAAATTGTTTCTTGTTTTCCTTTTAGATTTCTGAAGATGTAAGGATTGATGATTAGCATTTTGTTAACAAACAGAGGGGTGATTGTGGTTATTTTGTAGTTGTTTCTTCTTTTACTTCTAGATTTCTCCATCAGATGTAAGGATTAATGTGGATAATCTGTTATTTTGTTTCATAATTTAATTTTAGTATAATTATTCTAGTATTATTATAATATTTTTTATTTTAAAGTTCATATTTTGTATTTTGTCTATCAACCAACTTGGTATTGCGTACTTCTTCGACCCGCTAACCCGCCCGCCACCCGCCCGTAACCCGCTACACCCGAACCGTGCGGTTTGTGGCTTTAAATAAGCTTATGCAGTTGGCGAAATCGCTAATCCGCCGGTGTTGGGTCGGGTTGATTTTTTTATGAAAACCCGCCCAAACCCGCCCACGTTCAACCCTATTGTTGACAGTAATATTATTGTGTTTACAGTTATTTTACTGTCAACGACAGTAGTATAATTACGTTGACTTGTCAACAAATCAAACAAAATAAAAAAAATAACAAAAAATGAAAAATAATAATATTACGTTAATTTACTGTCAACGGTAGAACAATTACATAAATGTATTGTCAACGACAATACAATTACGTTAATTAACTATCATTGACAGTATAATTAAGTTAATTTACTGTTAGTGACAGCACAATAACGGTCAACATGCATTTAGCGGCGGACGTAAAAAAAAAAAAAACAAAACAAAAAAGAACACTAAGAAAAATACTAAAAAAAGTCAACACCGGAATCCGGTGGCGGAAAAAAGAAAAAAAGAAAAAAAAATCGAAAAGTCAACACCGGAATCCGGCCGCAAATTTTTTTTTTGAAAAAATAGAGTCAAAATTGGATTTTTGTGGACAAAATTAATTAAATGGGGGTTACAATTAAGAATTGGGTATAAATAGTTGGAGTAATATTGTCATATACATGAATGTTTCCTTTATTTACAATAAATATTAAAGGGATGAGCTTATTAGTGAAACAAATATAATCCCTAAACTTAGAATAATAAAGATATTTGGTTGGGGACTTATGCACAAAAACCCATCAAAAAATTAACCTAATTCGACATCGAATCGTAGTATCAAATCTAAAAGATTCGAATTTGACTAATCAGTCTCTTTCCATGTTAAGACATTCTCGTTTATTTGTTCTACGTACTTGTTGGTTTTAACTAGGGGTCAAGTTGGAACGGATTTTTCGATGTCTGCCGGTTTCGATCCGAAAAGTTCCGATTTTGGAAAAACTTTTTTCATTCCGACTTCCGAAATTCCAATTTTCGAAATTTTCCGATTTTTTTGGATTGGAGTTGGAATTTTATAAAATAAATTTGAAATTTCCGATTTCCGATCCGATTTAATTCCGAAAAATTCCGATTTTTTTTCTAAAAATACACCTATAAATAGTATATATTATATAATACTTATTTCCCGAAAAGTACACCTATAAGTAGGGGTGAAAGTCGGATGGATCGGATCGGAATTAGCCTTTTCAGAAAATTTCCAAAAAAATTCGGAAGTACAAAATCAATTCCAACTCCAATTCCAAAATTTTCGGAATCTAAAAACTCATTCCAATTCCAAAAGTCCCGGAATTTTCGGAATTTCGGAAAAAAATCGGAAATCACATGAGCTTAAAAATTTCAAAACTTAGCGGATTTTTTTTTAAATGTTCATAATTTTCCAAAAATAAGAACGTCCACGTCGATAAAAGTAAAACTAATAACTACTAAATTTCAGTTCAAAAAATAAATAAACATAAACACAACATAATATCTAATAAAACTTCTAACAACAATTCATTATGTCAAAATCCTAAAACAAAACTTGAAGGTATATTTTTCGGAAAAATAAGTATTATATAATATTTATTATTTATAGGTGTATTTTTCGGAAAAACATCGGAATTTTTCGGAATTAATTTCGAAATCAAATCGGATCGGAAATCGGAAATTCTAAATTTATTTTATATAATTCCAATTTCAATCCCAAAATATCGGAAAAAATCAGAAATCAGTATTTCGGAAGTCGGAATGAAAAAAGTTGTTCCAAAATCGGAACTTTTCGGATCGGAACCGGCGGAAATTGGAATTTCCGTTCCAACTTGCACCCCTACCTATAAGTTTTGTTATAGGATTTTGACATAATGAATTGTTGTTAGAAGTTTTATTGGATATTATGATGTGTTCATTTTTATTTATTTTTTTGAGCTGACATTTAGTGGTTATTAGTTTTACTTTGATCGACGTGGATGCTCTTATTTTCGAAAAATTATGAACATTTTAGAAAATTTTGGCTAAGTTTTGAAATTTTAAAGCTTATGTGATTTTCGATTTTTTTCCGAAATTCCGAAATTTCTGGTCCTTTTGGAATTGGTATAAATTTTTAGATTCCGATTTTTTTTGAATTGGAATTGGTATAAATTTTTAGATTCCGAAATTTTTTGAATTGGAATTGGAATTGATTTTGTACTTCCGAAATTTTTTGAAAATTTTCCGAAAAGGCTAATTGAGATCCAATCCATCCGACTTTCACCCCTAATTGAGGTTGTATTAAATTTTGGGTAAAATACATTTTACCCCCTTTACTATGCCCCATGTAGGTAATACTTACCCTCGTACTATAAAAATAAACTTACTCACTCAATTTAATGTCAACATATTTTACCTCTAGCGGTGTTATTAGTAATGAAAAGAATATGATTTTATCATCAAATTCAATATACTTTTTAATAATTCATAAGCAAAATAAAATAAATATTTTTGCACTGTCAATAAATATATTAAATGAATATTTAACATGTATAATTTTTCAAATATTGGATTGAAATATTCACCCAGTAAAAATTTATATTATAAATTGTAGTTCTACGGTGATATTTTGATAACGATATATGTTAATATATTATTATATTTATTTGTAAGATCATATTTCATTTAACTTGTCTTTTATATTTATGATTAACTGTATAAAATTTGATGTTACAAATAAATAGTAATTTCAATGTACATGTTTGATGATTTAAATAATTTCATCCAATATATAAAAATTTATACGATATAAATATTAATTTTTAATCTAAATATTTTACGAGTAAATTTGATTTAATCCAAAACTTCAAAATACTATCTTAAATATTTATTTTATTTATTCATAGTAGATGTAATTTTTGTAAATAACGAAACTGTGTCATTTAGTAAGGTTTATTATAAAGATATTAAATTTAAGGGTAAATTACACCCACACTTCTGAGGTAAGCTTAAATAACTTTATGGTCCCTGTGGTATCGATAATTACACTCACCCCCGTGAAACATAGTTAGAAACTTGGGATAATGCATTGGATACGTTATTCCGATAGAGTTCTAACGGACTATTAATTTCAGGAAGTGGTGGAGACAACAAAGAGCTATGAGTGATTTAAGAAATGTTGGGGGAGCTTGTCACCCCCTAACTCTACGTTGTCTCCACCACTAGCTAAAAGTAATAGCCCGCTAGAACTCTACCGGACTAATGTATCCAATGCATTAACCCATTAGAGTTTCTAACTATGTTTCAGGGGGTGAGTGTAATTATCGATACCACAAGGACCTTAGAGTTATTTAAGCTTACCTCAGGGGTTTGGGTGTAATTTACCCTAAATTTAATTTACTACTACACCATGAGTCAAATAGGCTGACCATTAATTTGAGAGGCGCAAGTGTATTTTTCATAAGTAGTTTGACCCATACGATCCACGGGATAGAAAAAAATTGATAACGAATAAAATATAATTTATTAAGGAATCCATAAATCTTCAAAAAACACTAAAAAAAATAAAAGTTGGCATATTGGAAATAAAATATAATAGTAAAATAGGAACAAAAATATTTCTAGTTAAATTCATCTCATCGAACAATTTTTTTTTTCCAATCAAGACATTATTTTGATTTTTGTTGATAAACTAATAAAGAAGAACAAACCAAAGATGAATTGAGATAGTAATATAGAGGGAAGCAAGTATATTATTCTCTTGTTCTTCTTGTGTGTCCAACTCAATACAATGGAGCACTATATATAGTACAAGTAAGACCATGAAAAGTCATGAGTTACAAAGAGTTATAAGCCTATAATGGTAAGTAAATTGTGCGAATAGTGGTGGGAGTAATGGTGGTCATCCATAACCTCCTAGAGTTCTTAACACTCCCCATTGGATATCCATCATCTATGAAATATGCTTCGTTAAAAACCTTGTTATAAAAACCCATCGGGACAAAACCTAATCGAAGTAGAAAAGAGTACATATCCATGTGAAACTTGCGAGCGTGACACTGCCTCGTTAAAACATTGCCAAGGAAAACCCACTGGCACAAATACTTGGTCGACGCAAAATGAGTACAATGTTATATTTAGTGTTCATGCTTCCCCTAATTTCGATATATAACTTTTAATCATCTTCTAAATGGACTAGTTGGCAATACTCCGATATATGAATATGATAATTTATTATTTCACTTTGATATAGCCAACTATATCCTCTTTAAGATCCACGAGATTTTGCATAAAGATAGTGTAATACACATTTTACACTTTTGGAAATTGTAATTTTTTCATTATCTTCTCGAGGGCTTAAAAGATCTTTAATTATATCCAATGATTGGACAAATATAATATCACTCAATAGATGAGTCTTATTCATCTGATATGTGTATGAATGGATAAATTTTATTTGATAGTTCTTCTTTTCGAAATACATTTTACCCTTCCAAGATTTTTCATCTCAAATTATGTTATCAAATAATTGATCGTCTTTGTGAGCTCTTCGTGAGTCTCCACGAGATTTAGAACATTCACATCTATACCATGATAATGGTAAGTCAAATTATTTTATCATTAAAAAGGTATTCACTGAGGTGAATGTACCATATTTTGAAGATAATATATAGATGGATCATTTCAAGAGTGTTAACTCACGAGACCTCTGATTATATGCACAACGCATTATCAATTCTTCGAAATAAAAAGTTATGATCCATATAAATAAGTGGTAACGCATCCATATGATGCATGTCAAATAATTTTGAATACCATAAATTGATTGCATCGAAAATATATTGTTCAAAAAGTATTGAAATATACCACAATAATTTTAGTGACTTTTGCACTAAAGGCTCCACAACTTATGTGTGTTGACTTCAAGTCAATGTACAATTCATTTCCTTACCAATTTCAAATATCATGGTCAGTTGCATTTGTAAATGCATATACTAATGACCAATTAGATGAGGATATCTATTAATATTTATGAGCTTCAAGCTCATCCATTGTAAAAATAAATGTACATATAGTTATTCGATAACTTCATTAGTACTCCGCATATTTCTGTATAATCAATCAAGAGCTCACTATTTCACTTTTAGGTACCGGATTCTCCTTAGAGAATTATATTCGTATAAATGGCGATTGTAGCCTTCGTGGGTACGATCTCTTGTAGAGATCCATATCTTTTCATGTACCATGTATTTTTCTCTTATAGATCAATAAAGTTTTTTTCATAATACTGTATGTGCTTGAGCTCATTATTTATTTCAATACAAATGTCCTACATGGACAAAACGCGCGCTTTTGAATTTCACACTCAATATTAACATTGAGGACTACTTGTCCACTTTATTTTCAAACTCAATGTTAACATTCAATTTGGTATTTGAATATTTATTCGAAAAGAATTTTCAATTCTTTAAGATATAGTATATCGGTACAACAACAAAAGTGAGAACTAATGATCTTAAATGCCTATCTATTCACTTAGAGAGCAAGCTAGCCATGATATATTTGCCAATCAACTCATTATTGGACTATAATGGTTCGATTTATAATAGTCTTGGTAGCTACCATATAATCATCAATGATTTTCTCATCCAAAGATGTATTTCATTTATGGCCACCATAATTGATAAGTATTCTCATATCATAGTAATGGATATTGGTGTTGAGGCGTCCCCCAACATCGTCTTTAAGATGAATCCTTTCATCGGATGAGATAAGTATTGGTTATAATACCTACAAGCAAGTGCACGTATCGTACAAGTAATGTAATGGATTTATAAGTACAAGTATCGATCCCACACAAAATATTTAATTACATAATCATGGACGATAAATTCTACCAATTATTATCAAGCCCACCCTACACAGTCGAAAGTTGATTAATAATTCTAAATTAAATAAACTAAACTAAAGCAAATTAAAAATGCAAGAACAAGAAAACAATTAAACACGAAGATTAATCAGAGAAAACAAGCCTAGGATTTTATTCTCCCCCCTATGTGATTATTAATTCCCCAATTCCTTCAATTATGCAAGTTATTAAATCGGATTACCAACCTGAGATGCTAAATTAATCATAACCCGCTTCCGCGTTACGATTCTAATACTCTAGATTCAATTCATGTATTCCTACACAATTAATTCTAGAACACAACATGAAGCACAAATTTCAATAATGGCTACCTAAGAGATTACCTATATTCATATGTTAATACTACAAAGGCTATTCTTCCCAAGTTCCAATTGTTAACTCGATCATCGATTCATACGATTAATAATAACGTAAAAGCAGATAAAGTGGCCAGTTTCATGCACTTAATAAAATAAGTACAAGAAATAACCCGGAATTAAAAACTAGCATAAAATCATGGAAAATGGTTCATAAATCCCACATAGGGTTCCAAATAAAATCCTATAATTAAAAGAGTTAGCTACTCATGATTAAATTAAAAGCAAAATAATAATTCATGAAAAGATAAACTATGCTTGTAGTCTTCAAATTCTTCGTCCTTGTTATTGCTTCTTTGCTCTTGAAATTGCGTAAAAAGAAAGACTCATAATTGTGTGCTTGAGATGGCTTTTTATAAGGTGGGGAAAATTAGGGAAAAAACAGTTTCCTTGTAATTTTTGGAAGTTTCTTTACTGCGCAGTCTCTCCTTCTCGGGTGTTTGACTTCGCCAATTTTGTCCATATTTTCTTCTAAATTA
Organism: Erythranthe guttata; assembly: GCF_056151865.1. Lineage (NCBI taxonomy): Eukaryota > Viridiplantae > Streptophyta > Magnoliopsida > Lamiales > Phrymaceae > Erythranthe > Erythranthe guttata. Next base: position 6,883,549 of record NC_142544.1, on the reverse strand, counting down.
TAGTTTTCACCCTCAATTTATTCAATTTATCAATTTATTGTGTCTGAAACACAATAAATCAAAACTTTAAGCACCAGTTATCAATAAAATACCAAAAGCTCGGAATTAAAGACATGTTAAGTGTAAAAATATACACTTAACAATAAGTAATAGGATGAGAGTATGATGCTACTAGTGCTAGTAGACTTTAATTGAACGGCATTCACACCATTTATAAGGGTGTTAATCATTCGAACCAATATATATATATATATATATATATATATATATATATATATATATATATATATATATATATATATATATATATATATATCCCCCTCTTATATGTGTAAAGTACAATTGGTTAGCCGTGTATCATAATCATTTTTCACCCATATATGGATTACTATGCAATCACAATGTGATTTTTTCTTCCTTCAAGGACATTCGTTTATAAGCCTTTCATGGCAAAATCTAATGTGCAATGTGTGCTTTTTGGACATTTTCTCTTGCACACGTTTGCAACATATATAATAACTTCAAGTCGCCATTTTGTCGGTAAATGTATCTAGCATTTTACACATTAAAATTATTGCAAATGAATTCTTTTTTCTTTTGTGCTTAAATATTTCCATGCTCAAATCAAGATGAGACAAAAACCATTTCATATAATTCACGCCATTATACAAGAACCGGCTTCTTATCTCCCCCTTAACGGTGGGAAAATTGTCCCATTAAATGGCAATTGACAATGTATGCCATAGAAATATCTCCCATTAGGGGCGTAAAATATTTCATAGTTCAATTTCAATGATCCATAACTTATAGTTACGTTTGTTCTTGAACTATCGAATATATATAATTTCAAACTTTGTGATATTTCTCGTATCGTTGAATCACAAAGTGAATAGTTCATTTGAGTACTTATACACTGCTCATATATCATGGTTTGAGTTTTATACCTTGAATTTATGTACTCGATTTAGTCCTCAAGCCTTTATAACTGGTACTTCATCATGAAACAAATAGTACCATATATAAATATGAATAGTTCTTTAATATACTATTGAAATATTCGAGTCACTTCATTGCACGTGCTCGATTCGGGCTTCAAGCCCCAATATATAATAAAAATCTTTATAGTACTTTGATCATTAAAGAATTGTACGATAAATGGAGAATACACATTTACTCAAATGTTCAAGAGTCTTATCATTTATACTTAGAGTCTTAATATATTCAGTTGAGATTTCTAATCTCGTATTTAATCTAAGCTTTAGGCCTATAATCGTCCGTTTTGATTTTAGAACGTCAAGTTCATCTCAAAAAAATTCGCACAAGGGACAACTTTGGCAGAGCTTAGTATTTTAAGCATATCTCTCTCAGTCAAGATCCAATTTTGATGATTCAGAATGTTCCGAACTGCCAACAGAAAATTCTACAAGTTTTGTATTTTTCACTTTCTAAAATTCGGACATTATCGGATCCAAAAGTGGGCTCAAAGTACGAACTTGTGAGTTGCACAAAAAATCACCTACAACAAAATTAAGATGGTTAATATTTAATCAATTTAAAACAACAATAAAATATTTGAAATCAACTCCCTTTTCATCTTATATGGTTGAGAAGTCATATTCCTTGGACCATCTTTACTCGAAAATTAAAGTAGAACAATCGTGCTGATAACGTGTTGAGAAACTAATAAAGAAGAACAAAGTAAAGGTGAATTGAGATAGTAATATAGAGAGAAGTGTGTGTCCAACTCAAGACAATGGAGCACGATATATAGTACAAGTAAGATCATGAAAGGTCATGAGTTACAAGGAGTTATAAGCCTATGATGGTGTGTAAATGATGGGAATAGTGATGGGAGTAATGGTGGTCATCCATAACCTCCTAGGATTCTTAACAATTTTCATATATTTTTGCTTTTATATTTTATTTTCAGAAATTTGTGTTCCTCATTTTTTCCACTTCTACCCCTTCACCACCAACCTTCCTCAGAAGCAGGGGCGAGTCCACCCGGGCTAGGGTGGACTCAAGCTCACCATTAATTGATAGTTTCTCCCCTATGTTATGCATACATATTTATTTAGCCCACTCAATTATAATTAATTGGCCATTCAAAATCCAAATTAATGTAAATAATACCCTGAAGCAAATTTTTTTATTTTCCTATTTTTTGATATTGCCACAAAAAGTCCTAAAATAATTTTAGGGGCACAACCCCTGAGCCCCGAAATTGTAAACGCACCCTGTAACAAATTTATGGACTTGGAATTTATGGACTCGGATTTGCACTGCTTAGAAGTAAAATAAGTCCTAATATAAAAAACATAATGAGTTGCCAATGTTACAAATATATATATATATATATATATATATATATATATATATATATATATATATATATATATATATATATATATATATATATATATATATATATATATATATAAAAGAAGGTTTAACTTATTTGAAAAAGAAAATCTAATATAACTCAAACATACAAGAAGGCAAGTTTTCTTCAGTCGAACATTGAAGTTTCATATATACAATAGACATATCAAATTGATGATGCTAATTACTTAGATCACCTAGGGTAGTGTAGAAAATGAGCTGGGAGAGCAAAGTGGATCAGTAGCTTGAAAACTTGATGAACCTGAGGTTCCTGCGAAATGAGCACACGTGAACTAATCCGGGGGTTGATCCGCCGGAAATCCCTCCGACGCTCAAGTCAGATGTACGGATCGCGGAAATGGTAGAGAAAATAAAATTCTAGCTTGCTCGTGAATCCTAGAACGTACCTTAACAAATGAGTAAAACATCTATTTATATGTCGTTGATTGGGTTGGACTTACTTTGTTGGGCCTAAGCCTTACTTTGAAAGTGTTTGGATTTTCGCGTAATGGGCCTAATTATTAAATAAATTGGGGGCCCAATTAGGTATATCATTACAAATGTATATACAAGAGATACCGAAAATTGCTCTCTCTCTCTCTACATTTAAAATTGAAAAGGCCTCTCTGAAGGTGCTACACTATAAGCACGGTAGTGTGTATAGAATAACCATCGACCAGATAATGGTGGAAATCAAACCAAAAAAACCGAAACAAAAAATATCTAAAATAAAATTTAAAAACTGGAATATATTTTGGTAACAGATGTTAGTTCCAATTTACAATAAATCTTAAAATCTTGAACTTTCGAAATAAAGTAGAAAATTATAAGAAAAAATTGAGATGATGGCAATCCAAGCATAAGTTTTTTTTCCGAAATAACTCCACTCATTCGATTCAGAGCATAAATTCACAATACACAAATAATAATATCATTATATTGCATTTCTATGAACTTAACAAATGAGGAAAAATACCGAGAGCTTATGCAGACTAAAATGTCTGCAGATTGAAATTATGAAAATCATTGTCGTAGATTATGATCAATTAATCAAATTAATTCATAATAACCATCCATTAAGTGAATTTCATGAAAAAGAAAAAAAGAAAAAAAAAAACAGACATACTATTTAATCAATTTTGACCCAAAACTTCTTTTTTTCAAAAA